>NC_091471.1:166273604-166531115 GCF_036971445.1 Narcine bancroftii
TTTAGTGAGGGATAAAATTGGACCCCTCCAGCCTTCCTAAATCACTTTTTAATCTACGGTAATCTTCCTCACTGTCCACAACACCACCAATCTTTGTATCATCCGCAAACTTGCTTATCCAATTCTCCACCCCTACTTCCAGATCGTTAATATATATAACAAAAAATAGTGGACCCAGGACCGATCCCTGAGGAACTCCACTAGTCACTGGCTTCCAATTTGACAAAAAATTTTCTACCACTACTCTCTGACACCTCCCATTCAACCATTGCTGAATCCATTTCACTACCTCCTCATTTATACCTAATGCCTCCACCTTTTTTCCTAACCTCCTGTGGGGAACTTTGTCAAAAGCTTTACTAAAGTCCAAATAGACAACATCCACAGCTTTCCCTTCATCAACCTTTTTTGTAACCCCCTCGAAGAACTCAATCAGGTTTGTCAAGCATGATCTACCCCTGACAAAACCATGCTGATTACTCCCTATCAATCCCTGTACCTCCAAAAATTTGTAAATAGCATCCCTCAGAACACTTTCCATCAACTTGCCCACCACAGACGTCAGACTTACAGGCCTATAATTCCCAGGTTTGCATTTGGACCCTTTCTTAAACAGAGGAACCACATGCGCCACCCTCCAATCCTTTGGTACCACCCCCGTGGCCAGTGACATCCTAAATATCTCTGTTAATGGCCCCACTATCTGTCCACTAGCCTCCCTGAGTGTCCTAGGGAATATTTTGTCCGGTCCGGGAGATTTATCCACGTTTATCTTTTTTAACACAGCCATCACTACCTTCTTGGTTATCCTTATATGCTTCATGACCTCCCCACTATTTTTCTTTACTTCAACTGGTTCAACATTTTTTTCCCTAGTGAATACCGAGGCAAAGAAATCATTCAAAATTTCCCCCATTTCCTCAGACTTCTCACTCAGCCTACCCTCGCTATCTACAAGGGGTCCAATTTTATCCCTCACTAATCTTTTACTTTTAATGTACTTATAGAAACCCTTTGGATTTATTTTTACTCTGTCAGCCAAAGCCTCTTCATGCCTTTTTTTGGCCTTTCTAATTTCTTTCTTAAGATTCCTTCTACACTCCTTGTAGTCCTCCTTCAACTTCTCAGCTCCCTGCTCTTTATACCTCTTGTACACCTCCCTTTTTCTCCTAACCAAATTTCCAATATTCCTCGAAAACCAAGCCCTCCCTATGACTTCCAGCCTTTCCTTTGATCCAGACTGGGACATAACTACTCTGTACCCTCAAAATTTCTTTTTTGAATTGTTTTGACAGTCCAAAAAGAACCTAGAAATCTACAGCACATTACAGGCCCTTTGGCCCACAGACCAAATCCAAGAGGAGATCTCTGTTCATTGAACCAAGATGTTTAGGAGTTCTCCAGATTTAATACAACATAAATATGATCAATTTATTTGGTCTCTGAGGCACCACAGATTTTTAGAAATTTAGAAAATCTAACTCTGTTTCTTACCTGGATCTCAAATATTGGGGGGGGGGGGGGGGGGGGGGTGGGGGAAAGGATAGAAATTTCAAAAATAGAATAAATGCTTAAGTATTCAACCCTGTATTGTGAAAATGTGGATGCCATACCTTCAAAAACATAACCTTATAACTATTTACAGCACAGAAACATGCCAATTTGGCCATACTAGTCTGTGCCAAACATCTCCCACCTAGCCCCACTGACCCACATTCGGCCCATAACCCTCCACACCTCTCCTATCCATGTACCTATCCAACTTATCCTTGTTAGCATCGATCTCGCTTCTATCACCACTGCCAGAAGTTCATTCCATATCCCCACCTTCTGTGAAGAAATTCCCCTTGTATTTCCTTAAATATTTCTCCTTTTACTCTCAATCCTGCCCTCTTGTTTGAATCTCCCCCACTCTCAATGGTAAAGCCTGTCCACATTGACTATCTGTCCCCCTTATAATTTTGAATAGCTCTATCAAACCTTCAACTTTCTACGGTCCAGAGAATAAAGTCCCAGCCTGCTCAACCTTTCCCTGCAACATTCTTGTAAACCTCCTCTGCACACAATATTCCAAATTTGGCCTCACCAATGCCCTATGCAATTTCAACATAACATCCAACTCCTGTATTCTATACTCTGATTTATGAAAGCCAACATACAAAATGCCTTCTTCGCCATCCTATCCACATGTGATTCTACTTTCAGAGAATTATGTACCATGACTCCCAAATCCCTTTGCTCTATTGCACTCAATTGTCTACCATTTAACGTGTATATCCTATTTTGATTAGTCCTACCAAAATGTAGCACCTCACATTTATCAGTATTAAATTCCATCTACCATCTTTCAGCTCACTCTTCTAATTGTCCTAAATCACCCTGTAAGATTTGATAATCTTCCTCACTGTCCACAACACCCCCAACCTTTGTATCATCTGCAAATTTGCCACCCTATCATCTAGATCGTTAATATACATGATAAACAGCAGTGGACCCAGTATCGATACCTGAGGCACTACACTTGTCACCGGCCTCCAAATCGACAAGCAATTTTCCACCACTACTCTCTGGCATTATCCATCTAACCATTGTTGAATCCATTTCACTTCTTCAACATTAATACCTAATGCTTCCACCTTCCTTACTAACCTCTTATGGGGAACCTTATCAGAAGCTTTACTAAAGTCCAAATAGATAACATCCACCATCTTCCCCTCATCAACCTTTTTAGTAACCTCCTCGAAAAACTAAAAGATTTGTTAGATGTGATCTACCACGTACGAAACCATGTTGCCTACTCAGAATCAATCCCCGACTTTCCAAACAGTTGTATATACCATCACTAAGAACACTTTCCATTAATTTACCTACCGCTGACGTCAGACTTAGACCTATAATTACCAGGTTTATTTTTGGATCCTTTTTTGAACAGCGGAACAACATGAGCCACCCTCCAGTCCTCCTGCACTTTCCCCTGCGGCCAGTGACATTTTAAATATTTCAGCGCCCCCACGATTTGTTGACTAACCTCCCTTAGGGTCCTAGAGAGTATTTTGTCAGGACCTGGAAATTTATCCACCTTGATCTTTTCAATATAGCCAACACTGCCTCCTCATTAATTCTTATATCATCTATGAGCTCCCTACCATATTTCTTCACTTCCTCTGGCTCAATATTCTTTTCCTTAGTGAATACTGAAGAAAAAAAAATTGTTTAAATAATTTTACCCATCTCCTCTGGCTTCTTACAGAGCCTACCCCCTTGATCTTCAAGGGGCCCAATTTCATTCCTCACTATTCTTTTACTTTTAATGTAATGTTATCTATAGAAACCCTTTAGATTTATTTTAATTTTGCCTGCCAAAGCAGCTTCATATTTCCTTTTAGTCTTTCTAATTCTTGTTTTGTGGTTGTTGCTGTTTTGGTTTTTTTTATACACACACTCCTTATATTCAAGCAATTCATCCATTTCCTGCTGTTTATACCTGTTGCACACATCCATCTTCCTCCAAACCAAGTTCCCAATATCTTTTGAAAACCAAGGCTCCTTACAGTTTCTAACCTTTCCTTTTATCCTCATGGGGGCAGACCAACTCTGCACTCAGAACTTCTCCTTTGAATATTCTCCATTCATCTGCCACATTCTTCCCTGAAAATATTTCATCCCAATCCACACCCTCCAAATCTTTTCTCATTCCCTAGAAATTTGCATTCTTCCAATCAAGAATCTCAACCTTTGGCCCACCTCTATTTTCCAATACTAGCCTAAAACTAATAGTTATTGTGATCACTAGTCCCAAAATGTTCCCCAATACAAACCTGTCACCTGGCCCATCTCGTTGTTTAATAGCAGATCTGATACTTCCCCCTCTTGAGTCAGTTCTTCTGCATATTTTTTAAGTGAACACACTTAAAAAAACTCTACCCCATCCTGCCCTTTTACTGTATGGGTGTCCCAGTTAATGTTGAGAAATTTGAAATCTCCCACACTACCATATGTTTATTACCATATATGTTTATTGCACATATACGCAATCTCCTTACAAATTTGCTCCTCTAATTCCCTCAGCCCATTTGGTGGTCTATAATACACTCCCATTCATGTTTCCATGCTTCTGCCATTCCTCAATTTTACCCAAATAGCATCGCTGGATGATCCCACCAAACCATCCTGACACAGTGCTGCTGTAATGTTCTCTCTAATAAGCAATGCAACTCCTCCACCCCTTTATCCCAGTTTTATCATGCCTAAAACAACAGAATCCTGGAATATTTAACTACCCAACATGCCCTTCCTGCAACCAAGTTTCACTGATGGCCATAATATTATATTTCCATGTGGCCATCCATGCCTTAAGCTCGTCCTCCTTATTTACAATGCTCCTTGCGTTATAGTATATGCATGAGAGAATGTCCTCCACCTATACTCCTTTTGTTACCAATTACCTTTACCTTCTTCCCTCCATTTTTTACATTCTATTCCCTCCATTCTTTCCAATCTAGACGTTCTTCCTCCCTAATCTCCATACTCTCATTCTGATTCCCACCCCCTTCCAAACTAATTTAAACCCCCCCCCCAACAGCTCTAGCAAACCTGCCCACAAGGATATTGCTTCCCCCTCCAGTTCAAATACAGTCCGTCCCTTTTGTACAGGTCAGACTTTCCCCAGAAGAGATCCCAATGATCTAGAATTCTAAAACCCTGCCCCAGCTCCTGAACCACACATTCATCCTCCACAACTTCCTATTTCTACCTTCACTAGCGCATGGCACAGGCAGCAATCCCGAGATTGCCACCTTTAAGGTCCTTTAACATAACATAACAATTACAGCACGGAAACAGGCCATTAGGCCCTTCTAGTCTGCACCAAACCAAACACCCCTTTCTAGTGCCACCTCCCTGCATAATGCCCATAACCCTCCATCTTCTTCTCATCCATATACCTGTCCAACCTTTTCTTAAATAATACAATTGACTCTGCCGCCACTATTTCTCCGGAAGCTCATTCCACACGGCTACCACTCTCTGAGTAAAGAAGTTCCCCCTCATGTTACCTCTAAACATCTGCCCCTTAATTCTTAACTCATGTCCTCTTGTTTTAATCTTTCCTCCTCTTAACGGAAATAGTCTATCCACATCCACTCTGTCTATCCCTTTCATAATCTTAAATACTTCTATCAAATCCCCTCTCAACCTTCTACGCTCCAAAGAATAAAGACCTAATTTGTCCAATCTCTCCCTATACTCTAGATGCTTAAACCCAGGTAACATTCTGGTAAACCTTCTCTGCACTCTCTCCACTCTGTTTATATCCTTCCTATAATTAGGCGACCAGAACTGCACACAGAACTCCAAATTAGGCCACACCAACGTCTTATACAATCTCAACATCACCTCCCAACTCCTATATTCCATGCAATGATTGATAAAGGCCAGCATACTAAAAGCCTTCTTCACCACCCTATTCACGTGAGTTTCTACCTTCAGGGAACGATGTACCGTTACTCCTAAATCTTTCTGCTCTTCTGTATTCATCAATGCTCTCCCATTTACCACGTATGTCCTATTCTGATTCTTCTTACCAAAATGAAGCACCTCACACTTATCAGCATTAAATTCCATCTGCCATTTTTCAGCCCACTTTTCTAAGCAGCCCAAATCCCTCTGAAATCCTTGAAAACCTTCTTCATTATCCACTATTCCACCTATCTTAGTATCGTCTGCATACTTACTAATCCAATTCACCACCCCATCATCTAGATCATTAATGTATATAACGAACAACAATGGGCCCAATACAGATCCTTGAGGCACACCACTGGTCACCGGCCTCCAACCTGACAGACAATTATCCACTACCACTCTCTGGCCTCTCCCTTTCAGCCAATGTTCAATCCATTTGACTATCTCACCTTCCTAACTAACCTTCCATGTGGTACCTTATCGAAGGCCTTACTGAAGTCCATATAGACAACATCCACTGCGTTACCCTCATCCACATTCCTAGTCACCTCTTCAAGAAATTCAATCAGATTGGTCAAACATGACCTTCCTCCCACAAATCCATGTTGAGTGCTCCTGATCAGACCCTGTCTATCCAGATGTTTATAAGTACTATCTCTAAGAATTTTCTCCATTAATTTACCTACCACAGATGTCAAACTTACAGGCCGATAGTTGCCAGGCTTCCTCCTTGAACCCTTTTTAAATAACGGAACCACATGCACAATGCGCCAATCCTCCGGCACTATCCCCATATCTAATGACATTTGGAAAATTACCGCCAGAGCCTCTGCTATTTCCTCCTTCTCTTCTCTCAATGTCCTGGGGAAGATCCCGTCTGGTCCCGGAGACTTATCCACCTTTATATTCTTCAAAAGCCTTAAAACTACACCTTTTGTAATCTCTATATTCCCCATATTTACCCAATTTGCTTTTTTTTATCTCACATCTCCCAATATCCTTCTCCTTAGTGAATACCGAAGAAAAGAAACTGTTCAATATCTCCCCCATTTCTCTAGGCTCCACACACAGTTTTCCGCTCTGATTTTCTAAGGGACCAATTTTGTCTCTAGCTTTCCTCTTACCATTAACATATTTGTAGAACTCTTTTGGATTAGTTTTCACCCTGCTTGCCATAGTTTCCTCGTACCTTCTTTTAGCTTTCCTAATTCCTCTCTTAAGATTCCTCTTACATTCAATGTATCTTTTCAATTTCTTCTCTAACTCTATGTGATCCCTTTTCAGGACCTCATCCCCATTTCTAACTATGTCATTGGTCCCCTAACCAGTAAGTCCCCAATTACAAGAGCCCTACTCTTTTCCCCTCTTCCCTTCTGAACCAAGGATCCAGCCCCTGTACCAAAGACCCAACCTCCATGGCTTGTCTCCTGTAGATCATCCCCACCCCAATCTTCCCCCCCCCCCCCCCACAACAGTATCCAAATCAGCATAATTGTTGTTGAGGTGAACAGCCACAGGGATACTCTGCACTGCCTGTCTGCGCCTTTTCCCTTTCCTCACAGTCACCCATTTCCCTGTCTGTTGGGAGTGACTGCCTCCCCATAACTCCTATCTATCATTACCTCTGTCTCCCTTATGATCTGCAGTTCATTCACCTGGAACTCCAGTTCCATAACCTGGTCTTCCATGAGTTGCAACTGGATGCACCTTTTGCAGATGTAGTCATCAGGAACATCTGTGCTGTCCCTGACCTCCCACATCCTGCAATTGGAGCACTAAACTGCCCTAACTGCCTCCATCACCCGCTCCAATTTAGAGTAATTAAGATTAATAAAAAGACTTACCAAACCTTACCTCACTGGGAGCTCTTACTCAGCCTCTTGAGCCAAAGCCTTGAAGTCCCATTCCTTCCCTAGGCCACTCACTCACTGGGCTGCTCCTTTAGCGAGCCCTCCTTTTTATTGATTCCTGCTCATTTTCTTAATTACCCAATTAATCCCTCCCACAATAATCAATTACCACCAGTCACTTCTAGCTTAAATTAAAAATAATTTTCTCCAGGGCAACATAACTATGCATTTCATCAGACTATGTTCAGAAGGGAATCAGACTTCCAAGTAACTGCAATACATTTCCTGGCCATTGCCAATGCAATTTTAAGAAATTCTAATTGGTACTTAGATAGCTTCTTTTTAGGTCTTATGTCCACAATATTTCCTAGGAGAAACAATCCTGGACTTTGTGGCAATTGCTTCCTAATAATCCGATTTAATAAAATTCTTAATTTTTCCCAGAAGGGTTTCACTTTAGAGCATGACCAGGTAGAATGTAAGAGGCTACCTGTTTCTGCTCTGCATCTAAAACATATATCAGATATATTAGAATTTAATTTATGCAACTTCTGCAGGGTAAGATATAACTGTGGCAAGTTATAGACACCAGCCTACATCTTACATTAATAGTATTAGACCAGTTCTTACCATCAATACTAATATTCAAATCTGATTCCCATCTTTGTGTTGATTTATATAACTCCTATTTAGGAGTGCCCATTTGCAGTAGAAAGTACATTACTGATATAAATTTCTTTGAGATCCCCTTTCCAATTAGAATCTCCATTTCACTGCACTCTGGTAGAATCATGGTTGGTCCTAATTCGTCTCTGAATAAAGCTCTTAATTGAAAGTTGCAGAAGATTGTATTATTATTTATATTGTATTTATTTTTAAATGTTCAAATAACATTAATTACCCTTGCACATAACAATCTTCCACATAATCTGATCCCTTTACGGGACCAGGCATGTAGAATTGAATTATTCATTGTTAAAGGAATTAATCCAGTTTAAATCAAACATGTTTTTATTTTCTTGATCCAATTAAATGGTTCAATTTGTGCCAAATATTCAAAATATGCTTTATTAATGGTGCCTCCTTACCAGCAGAAATAAATTTAGTATTGTAGAGCTCGTCGAAAGAATCAAAGACTTGTTGATCCAAACAAAAGCTTTTATTAGCAAAAGACAGGAGCTCTTCACAGGTGGCCGATCAGTCCAGAATGATCCGACCTGGCTAGGGACACAACTCTTTAAGGCCCAGACAGTAGGCGTGGCTTAGCTCTCAGCCAATTGCTGTAAGCACAGTCTAGATACTGTAACTATATACACTATGTACATTGGTGATAGATCTGTACTATCACAAGTATCCCATTTGTTTATAAAATCTTTTGTTACTCTGACTTTGTGCAGTTCAATTTCCACCCATGAAGGCTTGTCTTTTCCATCAAACGAAATAACAAATTTCATCTGGGCCGCCCAGTAATAATATTTGAAATTTGGGACTTGTAAACCTCCCATATGATATTTCCAAGTTAGTTTTTCCATGAAGATCTGGCTGGCTTTTTGAAATAATTTCTGCAGTAATGGTATTGGAAGAGTCTGGAAAGGTATGGTAAACATGGAAATACATTTATTTTTATATAGTTCACACTTCTGATCAATGTTATTGGAAGAGTTAACCATTTATTTAAATCTTCTTCAACTTTCTTAAGAACTTTCTTAAGTTCAATTTGTACAAGTTTAATTCCTCTTATTGGCCATCTAAATTATATTTCTGTTACAATTCATATGGTCTCTGTCCATTAAAGATATAATCTCAATTTTATTCCAATTTATTTTGTCCCCAGGGACCATCTAATGCAAGTGCAGTCTTTATAGAGAAGTTACAGACTCTGTCAGATATATTAATACATCATCTTCTCTGAACTCCTTAAAGTTTGTATCACGTTGAATAGTTTTCGCCGGAGGTTACTTACATTCTTAAGTAGGTAGTGAACAAGTTCAAGGTATAAAGTATTACACTCAGTCAAAAAGTGCAGGGTATAGAAATAAATAAAGTTGAATCCAGAGGCCTAATCTTTTACCAATGAGCAGTCCATTCAAGCCTGATAATAGCATGGAAAAAACTATCGTCGAGTGTGGAAGTTTGTTTTCAAGCTCATGTATCTTCTGCCCGACCCAGAGTCTTATTCCCCTAATTCCCAGGTTTATTCCCCTTATATTTTCTACAAATCCACCAACTCTCCCAGGTACCTCGACTACACCTCTTCACACCCTGTCCTGTCAGAATTCTATTCCTTTCTCTCAATTCCTCTGTCTCTGTCGCACCTGTTCCCAAGATGAGGTCATTCAACCAGATTATCTGCGATGTTCTCCTTCAAAAAAAAGAAAAACTTCCCCTCTACCACCTCCAACTCAGCCTTTGCACTCATCTCCTCCATTTTCCGTACATCTGCACTGGCCCCTTCTGCTCCGACAATGGTAAGTACGTGCAATAAACTGCCAAAGAGAATGGTGGCAGCAAAGGTATTGACAGATGAGCACTTGAATTACTTAGGCATAGGAGTCTGCAGACCAAGTGCTGGAAGATGAGATTAATATGGATGGCTGGTAGGGATGATGGGCTGAATAGCCTCTTTCCATGCTGTATTTTCTTTTCAACTGAGTGGCTGTGGAGCAGAGTGCAGATATGCAAGTTATTTTTGCCCACAGTAAGAGTCGCATCAGAATAAGAGATACGACATGGGGAAGGCCAAAATTGGTGCTACATTTTGGAAAGGCAAATTTAAATAGGTCATATACATTGAATGGTAGACAATTGAGGAGTGCAGAGCAACAAAGTGATTTAGGAGTTATGGTAAATAGTACCCTCAAGGCTGATACTCAGGTAGATGGTGTGGTGAAGAAGGCATTTGGAATGTTGGCCTTCATAAATCGGAGTATTGAATTCAAGAGTAGGGAGGTTATGATGAAATTGTACAAGGCATTGGTGAGGCCAAATTTGGAGTACTGTGTACAGTTTTGGTCACCAAATTATAGGAAAGATATAAACAAAATAGAGAGAGTGCAGAGAAGGTTCATGAGAATGTTGACAGGATTTCAGGGTCTAAGTTACAGGGAAAGGTTGTGCAGACTGGGGCTTTTTTCTCTGGAGCGTAGAAGATTGAGAGGGGACTTGATAGAGGTGTTTAAGATTTTAAAAGGGACAGACAGAGTAAATGTGGATAGGCTTTTTCAATTAAGAAAGGGGGAGATTCAAACTAGAGGACATGGTTTAAGATTGAAGGGGGAAAATTATAAGGGGAACATGAGGGGAAATTTCTTTACGCAGAGGGTGGTGGGGATGTGGAATGAGCTTCCGGCAGACGTGGTCGAGGCGGTTACATTTAAGGAAAGACTGGATCGTTACATGGATAGGAGGGGACTAGAGGGTTATGGACCGGGTGCTGGTCAGTGGGACTAGGAGGGTGAGGATTTGCTACGGCATGGACTAGTAGGGCCGAACTGGCCTGTTCTGTGCTGTAAGTGGTTATATGGTTATATGGTAAGCTGATAACTTGTGTTCCTGTTCATTTAAACTACTCTTTTATGTTGGACAGAAATGTGCAGAAGGAAGATCGAGCACCCATGGCAGAGGAATACGGAGAATACAAGCATGTCAAGGCCAAACTAAAGCTATTGGAAGTGCTCATAAGCAAGCAAGATTCGTCAAAGGTCATATGACACCATGGTATCTATTCATTGCCTCTATTACTTCAAGGGAAGTCCTGCTGAAATCAAGATTGGATGCTCTGGCCTATCCCCAGGTTTCACAGTAAAAGATGTTCAGAGGCACTGATACAGTAACCAAGAGAAGACTGCCACCAAACACCACTTGTGCTTTTAGAAAAGGGTTAATCTGAGGGGATCCACCTCAACCTCATGCTTCCTGGACAGTGGAAAAAAACCCTCCCAACCATTGATTGCCCTCTGCAAGGCAAATCTCTGATCCCAGAAAGAATCCTGAACTGAATGCTGATTGAACTTATCTGTGCCTATGCTTTGGGGCAACAAAGCCATATGTACAACTACTCAGATTGGGTGTGATCTGGATAAAGAATGGTGCAAGATCCCAGGGCAAATTCCCAACATTTTTTAAAAGCGTGAAAAAATTACATTTGACTGCTGGAACCAACCTACTCTCAAGAGATTTTAACTGGATTTAAAGGCAGCATTTATCACATTTCCTTCAAGGGGGGAGGGGGGGGTTCTTTCATTCTGTGGAATGTTTTAATGACACTTACCAAAATGACAATCAATTGAATGAAAAGTGGATTGAGTCCTAATTTGTGTGTGAGGTATTTTTCTTAGGAGAATATGACACCTGCATTCTATGCTGTTTGGATACCAACTGATCTAGTACATTTGTAGAAATCAGAATATGCTAGGGTTGGAATGGAGTTTGCACATCTGGAGAATTTCAGCATTTGATAATAATTGAAGATAGAGAGCTTTAAGTTAACAACTGCACCATTTAGCTGCAGTGTACAGACGAAGCAGGTGTAATTGTAGACATGCAGTTACTTTAAAACCTGCAGTGATTTTTAAGAGTGGAAAATTCAAGCATCAAATACTGCTCATTCCTTTGAATATGTAAAATTGCCCCAGCGTTATTACACTTTTTTGCCTTTGCTTAGAGGCAAAAATACTTTTTTGAGACAGTAACTATATTGCACTAATGGTATTTTACACATACACTATTGCACCAATTCTTTCAAAAATGTTGTAAATCTAATAGACACCAAAAAGGGCCTTGCTTTCCTTATGTAACCACCCATATCCACTTTTGTAAGTCTATCAATAACATAAAGCTTTGCTAATGGGGCTACAAACATTATATTTAATAGAAGTCAGTTAATTGCTTTATTTGGGATCAAGAGTGAAGAAGGACATGGGGACACAGGAGACTGAAGATGCTGGAATCTGAAGCTAAACAAACTCTGCTAGAGGAACTCAGCAGGTCAAGCGTAATCAATTAGGGGGGGGAAAATGGTCGACATTTTGGGAGCTTTAGAACGAAACCTCAACCAGTCTTCTCAACCTCCCGAGTTCCTCCAGCAGATTGTGGTTGGTGAGTGAACAAGAATGTTACCTGGCAAACGGCATTGAAGTACCTGTATCTTATGTCTCCGGTTAATCTTTTTTCATAATGGAAAGAAGAGCTTTACACTCAAAAGGTAGAGATTTGCTACTGATCCCTCATGTTCGTGGCACTCCACTCAAGTCAATGGAGTTTAATTTCAGAAGCAGAGTGGCAAACTCAATTTCATTTGCTGAAGATATGAACTTCCATCCCAGGGCACTATCTGTGGACATCGTAAGCTAGTCACCAGCTTTGGTGATGGAGAGCTGGAAGAGAATGTCAGCGAACCCCTGTCTGAGAATGCGTGGACAGTGTAGGACAGTGAATGAAGCTAAATACTGCTCTGCAGATACATGGAATTTGCATTCTGTTCACAAGAATTTGAAAAAGGATCAGACAGCCCTACTCAGTTTTTCCCTGTTTTATCTCCAGCCAAGATCCAGTCCCGATGCCAGTTCTACATCCTGTGACCTTCCCACTCAATTTACAACTCAAGTAAAAGCCACGTACTAAAACACTCAGATAATAAAAGCAAATAATTCAGCATATTTTCAGATATTAGTTGCGCCTTGCAACTGAAAATTGTTTTTACACGTGCAATCAGCAACATAAATTCATCAAAATTTCATTGCAGTTCTTCAGATGTGTTTTTATTTGCTATCAGGAACATTCAACTTAGAACCATAGAACATTACTGCATTTTTTTTTTAAAGCCCTATTCAGTCCTTCTAGTTTGTGGCCAACGATTTTTTTTTGTCTAGTCCCACTGACCTACACCCTGTCCATAGTCCTCCATTACCTCTGCCATCCATGTACCTGTCCAAATTCACCACTTCAGCTAGAAGCTCGTTCCACACCCCCACCACTCTCTGAAGAAGTTCCCCCTCATGTTTCCCCTAAATTTTTCCCCTTTCACTCTTAACCCATGTTCTCTGGTTTGTATCACACCTACCCTCAATGGAAAAATGCTTATCTACATTTACTCTGTCTGTCCCCCTCATAATTTTGAATACTTCTATCAAATGTACCCTCATTCTACACTCCAGGGAATAAAGTCCTAGCCTGTTTAACCTTTCCCTATAACTCAGTTCCTGAAGTCAGGGCAACATCCTGGTAAATCTTCTCTGCACTCTTTCTGTCTTATTGATATCTTTCCTGTAGTTAGGTGACCAAAATTGCACATACTCCAAATTTGGCCTCACCAATGTCTTATACAACTTTAACATAACATCCCAACTCCTATACTCAATACTTTGATTTATGATGGCCAATATGCCAAAAAGCTTTCTTTACAACCCTGTGACCACTTTCAGGGAATTATCAGAGATCCCTCTGTTCTACTGCACTCCTCAGTGCCCTACCATTTACCATCTATGTCCTTTCTTGATTTGCCCTTCCAAAATGCAACACCTCACACTTGTCTGCATTAAATTTTATCTGTAATTTTTCTAGCTGATTCAGATCCCTCTGCAAGCTTTGAAAACCTTCTTTGCTGTCCGTAACACCTTCATTCTTTGTGTCATCTGCAAACTTGCTGATCCAATTTACCACATTATCATCCACATCATTAATACAAATGATAAACAACAATGGTCCCAGCACTGATCTATGAGGCACACCACTAGTCACAGGCCTCGAGTCTGAGAAACAATCATCCTCCACTACTGACTTCTCCTGTCCAGCCATTGTCGAATCCAGTTCACTACTTCACCATGAATACCAAGTGCCTGAACCTCCCTGACTAACCTCCCGTGCAGGACCTTGCCAAAGGGCTTACTGAAGTCCATGTAGACGACATCCACAGCCTTTCCTTGAACTTTCCTGGTAACTTCAAAAAAACTTTATAAGACTGGTTAAACATGACCTACCGCGCACAAAATAAGTCCACGGCTATCAAAATAATTGTATATCTTGTGGCGAGTGTTTCAATGATCCCCCACCCTCTGAGTCCATTTTGCTTTGATGTTCTCAAATTCCTCATTAGAAACCCAGTTACATCAGAAATTCCCTGATCTAGTGATTTTAATTCATAAGGTTCAGACAATATAGGCAAAGCTGAGTTCAGTGGAACAAGCATTTACTGGTATTGGAGCAGTAAGGAAAGGACAGTCGAGGGGCTGGCTTTAACATCAGGGGATCTTCTATTTCCATACAAACAGTATCTCGGAAATCTTTAAAAGTAGTATATATACGAACCCTTTAGCATATCTGGATGAAATTCCTCTTTCTGGCTATTGGTGTACCTGTGGAAAAATATACCGATATCTTCATCGAAACGGCAGTATGTGGCATTTCACGCGCTTCTCAGTGTAAGCCGGATTGAGTTTTTACTGATGCAACAAAGATTGATGATCTGATAGAATGCAAAACCTCTGTATTTGCTCTATGCTCAAACACTGTTCAGAAATGCTTTCCAGGCAAATCCATTGATAGCAATTCTTACCACCTGTATTTCCAGTTGAAAAAAGCAAACAGGAACTAAAAAAAAAATCCACTCTTTGAATGCTACATGAGTGGTTGGAAGAACTCAGCAGGTCCGGTAGCATCCATTGGAAAGATTCCAGCCTGAAATGTCCACTATTTATTGCCTTCCATGGATACTGTTGGACCCACTGAGTTCCTCCAGCACTTCGTGTGTTGTTCCAGCATCTGCAGATTTTTTGCTTACGTTCATTGTTAAGTGCTGTGCAAATTTTGGCCAGTTCGATGGATATTTGGGGCCGGCTCACAATTGATCAACTGATTGACAAAGGGCACAGACATCCAAGGAGTTGAAGGGTGGGGAAAACACCCAGATGCAATTCACAATGGATGCGATTTCATTTGTAAGGTGTGGCACCTTCATACTTCATCCTCTCTGTGGCTTAAATAGAAAGGGAACAATCTCATTCACTTCTGGAGGTTAGTTTACAAACCATTCTGAGTAAAGCCTTTCATGGTTTACCTCTGGACTAAAGCCATACAAACCCAGGGGGACCCTGCTGAGACTGGCCATTCAGGGGCAGACCAGCTCTCCCGTTTGTAAGCTCGAGGTGGCAAATTTGATTAAGACAATGGAAGAGTCTCAGTGTATCATCCTATCCTACATCCACACACAGTGGGCACACTTGCATATTTATTCTTAACTGAAAGGCATTGGTATGATGGTTTCCACCTGAGAGAGGTGGACAATGTCAGGTATCTATAAGGGTCCTTGACTGAGGGAACTTAGTGTCCAGTACCTTTCTGTTTAACTGACGATCATTAACACTGTGAGAAATCAACTACCATTCCCTGGCAATAGGGTCATGGTTAATGGGCAATTGGTTGAACTAACACTGCTTCCTTATGTAAAGCTTTAAGCGTGTCTCAGGAGAAAGTTTCCAGACTCCTCACTTGATGACCATATTCTGTCCTCCATCCTATCTTTTTACTGTTTAAAGGAGCAATTGGAAACATTTTTTTTAAACACGTATGGAACCCTTTGAAATTACTGAAACATGCCACGCTTAGTGAAATATGTAACTCTTTATATTTAAATGTAGACACGTTAACCATCCATTTCGGCCCACAAGTTTGCGCTGCCCAATTGGCCTACACCCCTGGTGCGTTTCAAACAGTGGGAGGAAACCGGAGCCTCCAGAGAAAACCCATGCAGACATAGGAAGAAGGTACAAATTTCTTAGAGTGTGCAGGATTTGAACCCCTGTCTCAATTGCTGGCGCTGTAAAAACGTTGCTTACCGCTACACCAACTATGCCACCCTAAATTCCACCTTCCACTAATTTCAGGGACCCTGAGCTTCGGTGAGCAACTGAAAATTTACATATATAACCATATAATTACAGCATAGAAACAGGCCAACTTGGCTCTTCTAGTCCATGCCAAACACTTTCTCTCACCTAACCCCACTGACCTACACTCATCCCATAACCCTCCATTCCTTACCCATCCACATACATATCCAATTTCTCCTTAAAAGCTAGTATCGAACCTACCTCTGCCACTTCATCTGGAAGCTTGTTCCACACACCCATCACTCTGAGTAAATAAGTCCCCCACTCGTGCTTCCTCTAAACTTTTGCCCCCTAACTCTCAACTCGTCCTCTTGTTTGTATCTCCCCCTTCAAGGAAAAAGCCTCTCCATGTCAACATTGACATATACCCAAAAGGCAAATTTTTCAAAAGGGAAAATGACCAAGATGGAGAACAGACATGAGGACGGAGAATTAGAATTGGTTAAGCTGTGATCTAAGAAAGGCGAAATAAAGCAGCCAAATAGAGATACATAAACTGCAGATGCATCTTGTGATGATCTGGTAGAGGAACTCAGGGACTGTCCATGGGTGGAAATGGTCAGGTCAACATTGCAGGTCAGGAAACTGACTCGTCAAAGTGTCTTGATCAAAGGACTCAACCCAAAGCCTTGACCACTTCCACCCATGGTTGCTGCCTGACCCTGTGTGCCTCCAGCAGTTCTTTATTTGAGGAGCTGTATCTTCTCAGATTTCTGCACAAACTCTGTGGAAGGCACTAAAAGCTGTCGCTCCCCATATTAAAACACCCTTTACCGTCCATACACTTACTTTCATCCTCTTCTCCCTTATAAATTATCATGTCCATTTACACTGAGAATGTCAGGTGATAATGTGGTATTTCTGTGCAATGGTCAGAGGTTTCAGTTTCAGGGAGTGCTGTTTTGCAAATGGAAGTTTGACTAAGTGCTCGGAGCAATCACAATTTTCATGGAAATATATAAAATTTGGGGCCTAATGCATAGCTTTAATTAGGGGACAGGGTTACATTCACGACTGTCCAGTTATCCACCCTCATCCCCAAAAATCACAACCTTAAAATGGTCCGTGGGACATCTCTGTCTCATGAGAGGTGCACAAATCCGCATCCCACTGTAGGGTGCCACAGGAAATCCTGCAGGAACCTCCTCAGAAAGGTCATCTTGTCGCCAAGACTAAAACCTTCTTGGGATGTAACCGTTGACTTCAAGCTTCTACGGAACAGTTTTCAATAAACCTCTTTGCTCGCCCGAGCTGCAGTGTGTTTGTGATTCCAGGAAGCGCTGAGCCAATTTGCAAGTTGCCCTAGAATATACTGCATCAATATTTCTGGGAGTTGGGTTAATAAAATTTACTTTGCCAGTAGTAATGTTGATCTTTGAATGTAGACGCTGAGGGTGAAAAATTTTGGAGATGTACATTTTTGTACATGTAAGTGATTATATTTTATATAACAGAAAATATAATATTTTTGCTCCAAGTATTCACATCATTTTATTTATCTGATTTAGGAAACTGAATATCAAGTAATGATTTATACCTGTTCAGCTTATAGAGTATTCAGAAATTTTGTTTTATGTTCTAGCCCTTCAGATGTAAGAGAGACAAAGCTGAGAAGGAACTACTTCTCCCAGAGAGTAATGAATCTGTGGAATTCTCTGCCCCAATGAAACAGCAGAGGTAACCTTTTTGAATATATTTAATATAGATTTTGAATAGTAGAGGAATTCAGGGTTGTGGAGAACAGGCGGATAAGTGAAGCAGAGTCCACATAGCCAGATAGGCCCTGATCTTATTGAATGGGAGAGCAGGCTTGACGGGCCTGATGGCCAACTCCTGCTCCTATTTCTTGTGATTTTTTTGATTTCCAGTTCAACAGAAACTCCTATGTTTTAATTAGAGTCACAGAGTTGTGTGCAACACAGGAATAGTCCCTTATGCTCAAAGATGCCTTTTGCCCATCTACACTAATCTTATTTGCCCACATTCGGACCATATCCTTCAGTAAGTTGCTTATGCAAGAATCTGCCTAAATCCCTCTTAAATACAGTCCATGTAGTTTTAACCATAATCCTATCTCTGCTCCAATAGCTGGTCATTTGCCACAATTTACCAGTTTGACCCAACCATCTACACCAGCAATTATGGACATAACCTTACTCCGCGTAATGGAGGATTTAGACCAGCTTATGCAAGAATGTATACATGTGAATCGGAAGACGTAAACTAAATTCCACCATGGGGCCCAGAGATGCATATGAATCAGTAGACATAATTTCCACCTACTTTGAAATGTATGCATGTGAATCAGAAGACTAATTTATACCATGAGGCCCAGAGATGCAGTTGTCTTTTGTTGGTCGCAGACTGTCAGGAGACCTTGAAGATGTAAATCATTTATTCAGGGTGATGGGCTATGAGTAAGCAATTTTTGGGTAATACAAGCCATGGTCTCACTGCTGAAGTTTGACACTATCTGAGGGGTGGAAATGTCTCTCAGCAAGAAGAAGAACTTCTGGAGTCCAACCAATGTCCCGGTTGGGGGAGGTGGAGAAGCTGCTACCGGCGTCCCGACAACCTACTACAAGTGTGCGGTCGTTGCCTCGCTTCGGCAGTTGGGACCAGTCCAGGCGTTGATAAGTATAATTGGGAAAGGCTTTCATATTGTAGTTTGAAATCAGCTTTAGATTTAGTAATAAAGATTTGTATAAACTGAAGTGCTCTCTGATTTCTTTCTAAACTGAACAAAGTGAGAGGTACAAGTTTACCAGGACACTCCGCACTTCCTTCCCAAAAATTCACACGTTCAAAATGAAATCAAACTACAGCTGACACAAATCTGAAACGACGCAGGGAAAACTCAGCACCTCAGGCAGTATCTGTGGGAAGAGAAGCCGAGGTTTTGCTCTGTGATCCTTCGAATTCACCAATGGAAGTTGGTAGACACAAAATGTTGACTGCTTTACTTGATGCAGATGTTGCGTGAACTGCTGAGAAAACCCACATTTTCAGATCCCGAGAAGCCAGGAGTTGAATCTTGAGGGAGCTTTGCCCTGCCTGTTATAGCAAGCCATTAATTACTGAACATAGCAAAGAAACAGAATAAGTGATTAACAGTTGACTTACCATGGCAGGAGAGTAACTGGGACTTGAATCATTTTGCAGAGAAAGGACCCCCCCAGCCAACTCAGACTGTAGTAGTACTGGTTGTATTACCAGTATCTCAGACACTCTGCTCAATGTTATTCACATCCAAGTTCAAATCCAATGACAGCTGAGGATTTTAAATTCAAGTTGCTGAATTCATCAGAAAAGTGGTTCTTCAAAGCACAGCAGCTGCTACTTTCCTTTGACCTAGGTACGATGCTGAAATCCAGTGCTGCCTGCATGGAGTTTGCACGTTCTGCCTGTTTATTCCCACAAACATACAGGAAAGAAGGTTAATTGCTGCTGTAAATCATATAAAAGGTTGGATCCAAGGGGTGCAGTTAAAGGGAATGGGGAAAGAAAGCAATAAGAATGGTGGAAATGAATACCTGGTCAATGGCAATGGATTTGTTGAGCAGATGGATCTGTGGAAGAACTCCAGTGTCCTTATCCAAGCTTACCAACTTGTGACTCCAAATTAGCAAAACATGTCAATCACATCTCAAGAAATTTAGGGATGGGCAATAAATACAGTTGCCCCATATTGTGAATAACAGTTTAAAGACTACTCTGTGTATTATAAGGAAGGAGGCATAAGGGACTGCGGGTACTTGAATCTGGAGGAACACAGCGGTCAAGGAGCATCAGTAGGAGAAATGAATTTGCGATGAATCAAAACATCAACAATTTTTTTCTCCCACTGATGCTACTCAACCCCCACCCCAAGTTCCTCCAGCAGATTTTTTTTTAATTTAAGGAAGTGTGGCCCTTGAGGTTTTTTTAAAAAAAACTATGACCATCAGGAGGTCCTAAAATAGTTAATATCAAATAAAAGGCAGCCAACTTACACCCACCCCCACCAAAAATAAACTGGCTTTAGAGACACTTGGGGATATTTGTACACCACTTACACCATCCATCTGCAAAGCTACCATAACTATCCCTTGGCAGGAGGCTGTAATTGTGGTGTGGTGTGTTTACAAAAGCAGTTCCCATACTAAGAGGCTGATGTAGAAATAGAATGATAAAAAATGTTAATTTGAACTTGGAATTGAATCATTTTACTTTGAATATGCCTGCTGGTTAATTTAAATTCTTGCATCTTGACCTGATGATGAATCACCTCCCAGGAAAATATAAACCCCACAGATGAAATACAGTTCATGTCAAAAACCAAGCAATAAATCTTTTGGCTTTATTTAACTTTTTTTAAAAATCTGACATCATTAAAAAGAAAAGAACACACAACTAGATTTTAATCAGGATCTTTATCTTGTGGAAAAATCCCAAAGTGGAAAGAAACAGTCACTGATCTGGTCATGAAATTTAGAATATGGTCACAATTCTGCCAAGTCCTTTTCAATCAGAAGAGTGGTTCTCAACCTCTATCATCCACACACCACTTTTAAGTATTCTTTACTTATGACCACAAAGAACAAACCTACTGATGACCGGTGGGGGGCCGTGCTGAGGAACTCGAGCCTCATTCCAGACCACCAATAGGTTTTTGCTTTGTTTTGGTGCGAACATTTTTTGATAATTTTCCTATTTTTGCCATCAAATTTGCACCCTTTATTACATAATGTAAACAAGCAATAAGAAGATAGAAGAATTCAGCGGGTTAGACAGCATCCCTGGGTAGAAATAGTTGGTCAACATTTTGGGTCGGGACTGTTCAGCGAGTCTTCACGTTACAGGTTTTACATGTTACTTGTTTAATGGGGCAGCAATATTTGCTTTTGCAGCATTGCCACAGAACACCTATTAACAACCCCATGAACCACCAGTGATCAACAGATCACAACTTGAGAAATAGTGAACGAGTGATTTGTAGAAGCACTGAACCGTACTTTGCAAAGCATCACTAGGATTGTATTCAGATGCTTTAGAAAACATCTCATTCTAACATTGGACAGAGGGGCACACGTGCTTTTAAATCAACTGTTCGTTTGCGCCTCCAGCAAGTGTTTGTCACATCATGGAAAAAAAAAAGTTTACTACATTGTGATCCTACACGGATAGTTTCCCTGTACAATTAAGTATCCCTCTATGAGACTGCAGACCAGTAATCTAGAACAACAAACAATCTTCGGGATGAACTCAGCAGATCAGCAGCATCTGTGGGAGAAAAAAAGGTTGTCAATGTTTTGGGCTAGAACATCAAGACTGTCCTTGTTCTGCCCAAGAGTCTTGATGAAAACTTCTGGCCCAAAAATTTTGACAACTATTTTTCTCCTAGTGGTGGTGCTAGACCTGCTGAGTATCTCCAGCAGAAGGTTTGTTGCTTCAGTATTCTACAGCACTTAACATGTAGCCTTTGATGGCTCGGTGCAGCATCTGGGGATGGAATTGATCTTTGGAGTCTGGGTGCAGTGGGTGAATGCAAATCAATGAGCCTGTGCTGGGAAGGGTAGGGCCACCTCTTTCCCTGCTAGGTTTTCTTTCTCACTCTGTGCCCTGGTACTGGGTGTAATGCAGAGGTGGGGGCTGCAAATTCCTGAGACATCCCCTGCAACTCATTCCTGGAACCACAAGGGCCCAAGTTCAGATTTTGTGCATCAACAAATAGGGTGACACTAAAACTCTGGTTATCCCCACTTTCTTTAACCTGAACTGGCCAACCCAACGTGCTCTTGAACCTGGGGTTTGAATCCAAAGCTCACCTGAGACATTCCAGGCAGTACAAGTCAATGAAGGCTCGAGGCTGTGATGCTGAATATTGGTGATGGGGGTAAGGGTGTGGAAGCAGTTGGTATCCAAGAGACAGGTAGCTCACTGCTCCTCTACATTCAGTTATTGACCAGGCCATTCAATCTAACTTGTTCATGCCAAACAAATTGTCAACCTGAGCTCATCCCATTTGCCTGCCTTGGATCCATAATCTTTCCTATCCATGAATCCATCTAAATGTCTTTCCAATGTTGTAATTAGACCCACCTCCACCATTTCCTCTGCCAGTTTGTTCCATACGCACTCCACCCTCTGTGTTTAAAAAGGTGCCCCTCGGATCCCTTTTAAATCATTTCCCTCTCACCTTAAACATATGTTCTCTGATTTTAGACTCCCCTCCCCTGGGGGAGGGGGAAGAAAACTTTACCACACCCCCACGATTTTATAAACCTCCACATCACTCACCTTCCCACACTCCAGGGACAAAAGTTTCAGCTTATACAGCCTCTCCCTGTAACTCAACTCTTTTATTTCACCAAGCTGTTGGCAACTGCAGTAACTTCTGCAATGGCTCGTCTGCTCATTCCATCTGTCATTTGTTGAGCAGGGAAAGTGTATTAAAATCCATGGGTAGAGGGCCTAACTAGCATTGGTTTTAAGACCTGAACACCTATATTTTAGCTGATACCCATTACATATTTAACTAGTCACATTTAAAGCTCTGACGAGCAGGTGAGGGCCATCGACATTTCAGGCCTTCCTTTGGTTGCGCGCTGTTTATAAAGATTCCAGCAAACCAAGGGAGCACCATTAAAACCTGCAGTGACTGCTAAGCCAAGTGTCCAATCAATTCTCTTCATTTAGATCACCAAGTACAACTGGTATCATTCCAATTAAACTTGATGCTGAAAATGCAGCAGGGGAGAAAACAGATGTTTAAAAACACACAATGGCTTGGACTTACAGCCAAATAATATTATAAAAAAATTTAAATCAAGAGGGAATGAGACTAAATTTTGCAAAAGTCTATAATATTAATAAAGTGCTTATTGAATCTTGCAGTAAAAAGAAAATAAAGGGTTCATCTCATACCAAGCTAAAGCCTTCATGATAGTCTATAGCCTGAGTGAGCTTGGTGCTCAGAGTCATTTTACTCTGGTACTTGGGGAGATCCAGGAGGTTGTAACAGGTGTGAGCCACAGGGAGGTAACGCTCACCTCCAGCCGTTGGCTGAATGGTCATCTGAATACTTGCCATGCCATAAATGGGGATGCGGTCACTGCCAGTCAGAAACACTGCAGGTAGAAAGAGAGAGAGAGAAATAAAGGTTCAGGCTAAAGCATCTGAAATAGAAGTTGTATGGGCACCCATAGAAAACGACCACACAAAACAGGCTCTACTGCACAATTAGTAAGTGCCAAACTATTATTCTGTTTTTCCCCATTGACCTGCACTTAAACAATATTCCTCAATACCCCTTGCATCTACATATTTCTTAAATATCAAAATGGAGCCTGCATTCACCACTTCAGCTGGCAGCTCGTTTCACGCTCTCACCACTCATTCCCTCAAATGTTCCCTTTAAACATCTCACAACCAATGTCCTCTAGTTCTTCTTTCACCCAACCTCAGTGGAAAAAGCTTGCTTGTTTTATCTATACCCCTCCTAATTTTGTATACCTTGATCAAATCTCCCCTTATTCTTCTGCACACTAGGGAATAAAATCCTAAATCCCTTCTCCGCCCCTCCTTTAACTCAGTTCCTTAAGTCTCGACAAAATCCTTGTAAATCTCTGAACTTTGTGACAATAAACGAACTCACTCCTGACCTTGGGTGCTGTCAATGTGGCGTTTTCATGATGTCCCTGTGATCATATGAGCTTCCTCCCATATCCCAACAGTACTTGGGTTGGTAAGTTAAATTGGCCACTGTAAATTGCATGCACGGGTGGGTGGTAGAATCTGGGGACCAGGATTTTAATAGAAATGTGGGAGAATAATAAAAGGAATTAATATCAGATTATGTTGTTGATGTTTGGTGCAGACTAAGTGACCTTTCATTCTATTATCTCTTTAAGACTCTCGATACTTGCTGTAAAGATAAGTGAGAATTCCAGCAAGAGATCGCACTTCAATTCCTTCCTTGGTTTTATCGTCATGCACACTGTATAATGTACATAATCACCAAATTTTTTACTTGCTGCAGTTGAACAGGTACTTCATTCAACCAAAATAGTGTCCATAAATCAAATTTAAAAGAGACAATAAATGGAGAGAGAGAGAGAGAGAGAGAGAGAATTAATTTAGTCAAGTACATGAGTCTAGATATCCAAGCGGATCTGGACTTCTCATCATCCTCCAAAGTAGACAAGGATCTCACAACACTAATGACCTGGAGTCCAGCTCAACATTCAGCACTTAATCAATGACATTAGAACACAATCAGTTTCACATACTGCTGTTTGTGGGAAATTGGTGTAAACAAGTCATAAGGCCCTTTCAAACTGTCATGTAAAATGGGATTAATCAGTCAACTTACACAGTTAACGACCCAGGTACATGGAGATTTGAAAGGGTTCAACCGGGTCAACCTGGTCTGAACCCAACTGGGTCCATGACCTACCTCAGGTTTTGAAAGGGGAAACGGCTGACCCAGTTTCTCTGCCAACGTCAGTGCTGAAGCGCCGCCGCCATGATCGGGGGGAGAAAGGTTGATGCCGCGATCGGGGGGAGAGAGGGTTCCATCAGCGTGGGAGATTATGGGGAAGGAAGACAGCCATCGCTCCTACACTCCTGTGCATTGAGCTATCACCGGAAACTGGAGCAGCACATCTTGGCAGCAACCACCCCCCCCCACCCTGTTTGCATCAGCAACACATCACCAGGGGGTATGGGGTGTGTGGGGGTGTCCTCTGATGGAAGTTGGCAACTGATAGCCTGTTGAGTGCATGACATGTCACTCAACACTTCATTGAAAGAGCAGAATACCCCTTAAATTGCTAGGTTGGCAATTTACCAACTGTATACTCTGGCTACTATGACAGAGTATATAGATATGTTTTTAGGAGATAAATTGGGAAAGGTTTGTTAGAGTAGGTCACATTCAAACACTTTAAGACAGATCTTATTTGAAATACTGAAGCTCTGTCCCATGGTAGACATATCGGCTACACAGCTTTTGCAAGAGCTTTGAAGAGAGCTCAAGAGACTTCACAAATGGATTGTTGTTTGCAAAAGGCAACAGATGAAAGAGCATGCCGGAGTCACTGCTGTCTGTAAGAGAGCCTTCTGTTGTAAGAGGATCATGTGGTTTTGCAAGCAGAGAGAATCAAACAGGCTTTCTCTCAGAGAGAGAGAGAGAGAGAGATAACGAGAGAGATAACGAGAGAGAGAGAGAGAGAGAGAGAGAGAGAGAGAGAGAGAGATTACTTGTACAGCCAGCAGAAGTAGCTGGGACTGGAACAGGACAAGTTGGCAAGCCTGTTTGGAAGAAGGCTTGGTCAAAGCCCTTGTGGTTCATGCAAGAGGAGAGGACTGGTTGTCTAATGTTTCACTTGGAATAAGAGAAACAAAAAGGAACTCTGTGGTGACCTGAAAGAGGTTATCATCTGGAGAATCCTGAAGGGGTAAGTTTTGTCAGCAAGACACTGGAGTGGCTGATGGAAATACATCAGTTGTTGATGTCCTGGAACATTTACCTTTCAAGCACCAGAGCCTGGTGAACTTTATAAATGTTAACTGTGCACAGTATAAGAAATGCCCGTAACCAGTGAACTTGGAGGATTGAGGAATGAGATTGGACTATGAACCAAAGAACTTTTCTGAACTTACACACGCATTACATACATGTACGCTTAGAATTAGAAGGGGGTTAAGTTAGGTTAAGTAAGTCAATAGAGTTAAATTAAAGTTTGATTCTATTTTCATGTTTAAAGATAAGTAAAAGCAACTTTTGTTTAAGTAACCATTTGTCTTGGTGAATATCTATTGCTGCTGAGTTTTGGGGTGCTCTAAGCTCGTAACACTACGATTTGAAAGGTGCATCCTGCACCCACGGCCCAGCAATTGCACCCAGGACCCAGCAGGGCTACCCGGGTGTCTGCCATAGAGATTACATTTCTACTTCACTGCCTGTAAAATGCATTGCGATGTCTGAAGGACAGATTGATGTGTGGACTGGAAGAGCTAAACCATGAAGATCAGGAAGGCCAAAATAAAGGTTTTAAAGTTTTATAAGGGACTTTTTGAAGCCTCCACCAGTAACCTTTGTTGTGAAGATTGCCATCCAAATGGTGTGAATAATTCTTTCTTCTTTGGCTTGGCTTCGCGGACGAAGATTTATGGAGGGGGTAAATGTCCACGTCAGCTGCAGGCTCGTTTGTGGCTGACAAGTCCAATGCGGGACAGGCAGACACGGTTGCAGGGGAAAATTGGTTGGTTGGGGTGGGTGTTGGGTTTTTCCTCCTTTGCCTTTTGTCAGTGAGGTGGGCTCTGCTGTCTTCTTCAAAGGAGGTTGCTGCCCGACAAACTGTGAGGCGCCAAGATGCACGGTTTGAGGCAATATCAGCTCACTGGCAGTGGTCAATGTGGCAGGCACCAAGAGATTTCTTTAGGCAGTCCTTGTACCTTTTCTTTGGTGCACCTCTGTCACGGTGGCCAGTGGAGAGCTCGCCATATAACATGATCTTGGGAAGGCGATGGTCCTAATTAAGCACACCAGAACTGATAGAAGAGAAAAATATCAGCAAGTGGCACAGCATCTGTGAAGAGGGAAGCAGTGCAAAGATACTCAAAGGCTTTATGACAGAAATGGGATAGGAGAGGAGTGGGAGGTGATAGGATGGAACTTGGTTAGGCTGTAGGGAGTTCGGAGCCTTCAACCTGCATTATATCACCAAGGTGATGGCACTGAGACTGTGGTCAGATCCTCAGAGTAGGCCTGCACTTCATGAGTAGACTGAAAGAAGCTGTCCCTTCACCTGTAACCTCTCAGG
Source organism: Narcine bancroftii (assembly GCF_036971445.1). Classification (NCBI taxonomy): domain Eukaryota; kingdom Metazoa; phylum Chordata; class Chondrichthyes; order Torpediniformes; family Narcinidae; genus Narcine; species Narcine bancroftii. The sequence continues at coordinate 166,300,611 of NC_091471.1, forward strand.
GCCTCCTCAATGCTAATCCTGAACCCAGAGGCTCCAAGACAGTGGCCAGGCCACAAAGACATGCATATGGAAATTGTAATAAAACTGCGGATGCTGTAAATCTGAAGCAAAATGGAAAAAGTTCTTCAATTCTGACAAAGTATCCTGTCAGACCTGCTGAGTTTTTTTTTGAGATGCTGGGATCTAATGCAGTACACAAAAGTCCTGGAGGAACTCAGCGCACCAAGTCACGCAGTATCTATGGAAAGCAATAATCAGGTGATGTTTCAGGCCTGTAGATTTCGACAAATTCTGCATGATCTGCTGAGTTCCTCCAGCTGAGTTTTCATCTCAGAGACCTGTATCTGCCACGTTTTTGCGACTTGGTGAGGGGTTCCCAAGTAATGTGAAGAATTAGGCACATCAGACTGGCCAACTGGACAGGAAAAATTTATCTATGAGTTTAAACATCAAAATGCCAATATTCCAGTGAGAAGGTTAAAATCCAACAAAATCACATTTACAGGAGAAGATCCAGACTTACATAGAAAAAGCTTCTTCTTTTCCAAAGGAAACTCATGGAAAACCTCCCAAAATATTTTTATTGTTGGATGTGCTGGATGATAATCAGCTTTGTATATTGCACTCTGGGGAAAAAAATCAATAAAGCAAAATATTGTATGAGTAAACTATACTTCGTGGGGCTCGCTCATTCATAAACACGTATCCCTATGCACACATTTCACACACAACACATCATATTCCACACACATACATAGAAACACTTCACACACACACATACACACACACACACACACACACACACACATACATAAATAGATATGTATACGGTGCTACTGTTGAAACCCTCATCCAGACTGTTGTGATCTTCACATGTGACTACTCAAATGCTTTCCTGGCCAACCTCCCATTTCACCCTCCCTAAATTTGAAGTTTCCCAAAACTTACACCCATTGCATTTATCCATCGCCCCTGTGATTGGTAACCTCCACAGCTCTCCATATCTGCAACCTCCTCTCACCCACAAATCATACTAGATCTCAGCAGGCTCTCATTTTAGCTTCTAGTTCTGTTGAAGACAAAGCTATCATAGGGAGAACTCAAAGTTTAACTGTTTGACCAGCACAGGTGTCTGTGCCTTCAACTAGCAAAAGCCTAAACTCTGAAATTCACTCCTTTTAAAACAATGTGTAGAACCCTTTTTGACTCTCTGCATTAATATCTCCTTGTGACCTCACACATTTATTTGATGATAGCATTTTGAAGTACCTGGAATATTGCTTGCATTAAATGCATTCAGAAAATCCACACTGTTGCACGTAGATACACAATATATAATAATATATATACCCTGCTGGAGAAAATGGACTGGACAGTAGCTTGTGACTACTTGTTACATTAAAGTAAACCGATTTAGCACAAAAGCTATTTTAAGAGGACATTAATATTAAAATAGGTGGTCAGATGTTTGGGACATCTGTTTGAATTTGTCCCAATTCTCTCCATGGTCATTTCTGGTCACTGACACATTTTATTGTCAAGAGTGTGCAATCCATACAACTCTCCATCACCCTCTAGTGGTTGGCTGATCACTACCACCACAAGAGTGTGGAGACAAAACAGAATAGGGCTTTTTATACAAAGCTTCTTTTAATTTTTCAGAAGATGCAAGCAGTAGGTTTGGAATTTGCTTTCCCCATTACCCACCCTTGGGCTTTTATCAACAAACTATGAACCAGCTGCTTTATTCTCTTCAATTTGCCTTGAACCTTTCTCCTGCTTGACCTGTTTGGACTACTGTGTTCATATGCCACATTGCCCGGACGTAACATGTTGGTTCCAGTACACGGATACCAGTTTGCTCTTGCTTTCTGCTCATTTTCAACTGGCAATTAAATTTCCTCGCAAGATCTAGCCAACATTGGGCCCAATGATAACTGGTGCATTCACAAGGTGAATTTCTCAACAAAATTTAAGATCTGCTCTCTCCCTTGTGCCCTTGACACAGAAATGCTGCATGAAAGGCCAGGCCTTTCTATGGTCATTGAGGGTTCTTACCATCTCCAACTCCTTCCAGTTGTAGCTGGTGTTTCCTACCACCATGGCCATCAGCTCATTGGGCTGGAAGAGCTCAAGCACCTCCCCTCCACAGACCTTGAGGAAACCGCTGGAGAAAGCAGAGAACAGCTCCTGGATGGAGGTGTTGAAGATGTAGTCCACGTAAGCTTGAACAAATTCCTTCCTGAGGACCAATAATGGAAGTAACCAACAAGGATTAACTTCATCAAATAAACATATTAGGTTGAGGTCACATCTACCTACCACATTATGTACAAAAGAGGTATTGCATTTTCTGCGTCTTAAATATATATGCCTTGGCTTCAGCATATAATTTATCTTATCCTTGGTGCATTACACCAGGCTATATCTCATCACAAAAAAAATCTTTGTAGCTGTAATCAAAAATTATTGAAGCAGGTCTACATTCAAACTCAGATTGGGGAAAAGTGGGAATGGCTTAGAGGGTCATCCTCTCACATTAGAGCCCTGCACTCCAAGTTGGAGGTTCAAATCACATTTCAGGACTGCCATTGCATTTAAACAGTGTGGCATTGTTAGAGATAGGAGCTTGCATTCACATCGTGAGCTTTATGACTATACTTTGCAGGCATGAAGTACTTTTGATATGTTATAGTGGGGAGGGGGCTGTGGAAAGATAGCAGCTTCTTTAAGCCTGGCAAATTCCCATAAGCAGCGATATTCTCCTGAGCAGGCAATCTATTAAAGCAGTTGAGTGATGGTTGGCTATTGGTCAGCATGCCAAGGACAAATAATATCAAGGGGTCTTTGTGTGTATCTAAGAAGGAAAATACTGCCTCTGTTTAACTATCACCTGAAGGCTAACAAAGCAATTGTCTCTCACTATTACTAGTCTGACAGATGAACATGCTCCATCAAGCCTGGGAGGGGGCTTTTTTCTGAACAAGATGAAGCTAAGGCTCCTGGTTCTGGTAACTCGTGCTGGAATCTTGAGCAAATAATGAGCTGCTGGAAGAACTCAGTGGATACGGCAGCATCCGTGGGAAGAAATGGTCAGTTAACGATTCAGGTCTGGACTCTTTATCGAGACTGAAACTACAGATGCTAGAATCTCTCCTAAGGGGTCCTAGTGTCCCAATGAAGGGTCTTAACCTGAAGCTTTGATTGACTATTTCTGCCCATAGATGCTGCCTGATCTTCTGAGTTCCTATAGCATCTTGTTTGTTCTTTAAAAAGTGACTGTCTGGTCATCTGTGTCATTAGTGGGATCTTGCTGTGGATGTTGACCATCAAACTCTGCTGCAAAAACTAATTCAGCAGCTCAAGGACAATCTGGCATTGTTGAAGTAGTGATACTTCCTTTGTATACATGATCCCACTCAGTTTAGTCAGGCTCACTGATACAACACACGGCACGAGATGGTGTACAGAGATGCTGATGCTGCTCTCTAGATCCAGGGCCTGCACCCCCAGAAACAGCTCACAAAATGACCACATAAGACCAAGAACTTCAAGTAAAATTCCACTCTTTATTTAGTCAATGGGCCTGGAGCAGTCCAGCCCTGAAAACACTGAATGTGTAATTTGCAATAGGGTTAAGAAGAGCTAAATACAATTCGGCACCACATAATTTGGCCGTTCAGCCCAAAAGGTCTATTCACTTCCCTCACTGCCATTGGGCGAGATTCCCCTTGACCCAGCCACAGATAGCCCAGGATCACACCTATCTTCAGTGGTCAAGCTAGTGTGGTCAATGAGGCAGATTATCCCATGAGAGGCAAAAAGGCCTCAGGCAGTGGATTGTGAAGCTCTAGCCACAGTCTTATCTTGATGGCTTCCTAACACCTTGTACTGTAAATGGTCTTGTCCACTAATTGGTGATCAGAGACATTCAGAAACAGTTGAAAAACATTTAACTAATTTAAAAAAAGTAAACATTATCATGAAAAATATTAGAAATTAAACATAGTATGTGTAAAAAATTTAATGTAACTTTTAAAAGGTTAAAAAAAACTAATTGGCTTTATTCAGTTTTTCATGACGATCAGTAATCTTCAATGAGAAGCTGGTTGGACTACACCAGCAACTTTACTTAAATGTCCGAGTTAATATTAGCATAAAGCAGAGGGGCCAGATATAAGGTGCATGCAGACCTTCACCAGGTCACAGACCTCCAGCTAAGAATCAGTACAATACAGTCCAACACATCCTCCATTCCTTTCTCCTTATTATACCTGAGCAGCTGATGACCTTAAACATTCCATCTGACAACATGTTATGCCCAATGACAGCAGAGCAGCAATGGATGGAGTTTCTGCAACAAATGGGGTATGTACAGGATAAATACAAACCAAAAAAAGAGGAGATATTCAAATTGAAAAATGTCACCACTGTGGCTGACAAGGGAAGTCAAAGCCAACATGAAAGCAATTCAGAAGTTTTTTTAAAAAAACTTGCAAAAGGAAACTAAAAACTCATTAGGAGGGAAAAGATGAAGTATGAAAGTAAGCTGGCAAATAATATCAAAGACAACATATAAAGCTCCTTCATGCATATAAAGAATAAAAGAGAGACGAGAGTAGATATAGGACCACTAGAAAATGATGCTGGAGAAATAATAATGGGAGACAAGGAGTTGGCAGAGTAACTAAATGAGTATTTTGCATCAGTTTTCACTGTGGAAAGTGTGTCAAATGTCAACAGGTATCAGGGGTATCAGGGAAGGGAAGTGAGTCCAGTTACTATTTCAAGGGAGAAGGTGCTCAGAAAGCTGAATGGTCTAAGTGGGGGGGGGAGAATAAATTTCCCAGACCAGGTGGGCTGCACTCTTGGGTCCTAAAAGAAGTAGCAGTAGAGATTTATGACGGCATTGTTAATAATCTTTCGGTAATCAATAGACTCTGGAAAAAAAATCACAAATGTCATTATTCAAGGAGGGAGGGAGGCAGCAGAATGGAAATTATAGACTGGTTAACATGATATTAGTGGTTGGGAAGATGTTGGAGTTGATGTCAAGGATGAGATTATGGAGTACGTGAAAACGCATGACAGGATAGGCCAACCTAGTATGGTTTCCTTAAGGGAAAATCTTGCCTGAGAAACCTAAAGGAATTATTTGAGGAGGTGACAAGCAGACTGGTTAAGGGAAAAGCAGGTCTAACAGGAAACATACTAGAGTGGGTAGAACATTGACTGATTGGCAAGAATCAGAAAATTGGAATACAAGGGTCATATTTTGATTGGCTGCCAGTTGCTAGTGGTGTTCCAAAGGGGTCGGTGTTGGGGCGGCTTCTTTTGATGTGCATATTAATTATTTGGGTTATGATTTGAATGGCTTTGTTACCAAGTTTACAGACGATACGAAGGGAGGTGGAGGAGCAAGTAGTGTAGATGAAACAAGGAGGCTGCAGAAGGACTTAGGCAGATTAGGAAAATGGGCAGAGAAGTGTCAAATGAAATATAATGTGGTAAAGTGTATGGTCATGCACTTTGATAGAAAAAAAACCTGTGTGTAAATGTGTAAAAAATTAAAAATGCCCAGATGTAACAGGACCCAAAAGCAGGAGAGCCTGAAGGTAAACAGTGATGAAGAAGAATAATATAAATATGATATTGAGGCTCTATAAGGCACCCGTGATATCTCACAAAGTATTGTCAGCAGTTTTGGGCTCCTCATTTAAGCAAAGACGTGCTGACATTGGAGAGGATTCAAAGGAGATTCATAAGGATGATACCAGGAATGAAAGGGTTATCATATGAGGAGCTTTTGACTGCTCTTGGCCTGTATTGGTTGAAATTTAGAAGAATGAGGGAGGATCTGATTGGAAAAAAACACATCTGGTTACTGAAGTTAACATATTCAATCAAATGTTGCCTTTACAATATTCAACATATGCAAATTCCAAGGAGATGATAAGGTTCTTGTGGTTTAGGAATAGTTTTCATAATGTAATACCTACAATAATGGGCACCAAATTTTTAAGAAGTATCATATTTATTTCTTATATGTAATTTTCTCAAGACATACACAACTATGTATCTGTCCATTCCCAAATCTGAATCAGATTTCCATGTTACTGCTATACATTTTCTTGCAACTGCTAATGTAATTTTCACAAATTCCTTATGAAACATATTTAATTTCAGTTTTGGCCTTATTCCAGCTATATTATCCAGTAAGAAAAGCATTGGATCTTGAGGAAATTTAATTTTAGTAACCCATTCTAAAAATACTCCTAATTCCGTCCAAAAAGGTCTCAATTTTGAATATGACCAAGTTGAGTGCAAAAAGGTACCCATCTCTTGATTACACCTAAATCAGCTCATGATTGAATGGCAGGACAGACTCAATTGTGCTGAATAGCCTATTTCTGCTCCTATATGGCCTTGTGTAACGGATTTATCAGCAAAATCAACAAAATGACTCCGCTGGACAGCTGAAATAGAAACAGAAAGCATTGGAAACACTCAGAATCATAGAGAGAATGGAAAAGAGATCAATCTTTGAGTTCATCTGTTCTAATCCCATTTGCCTGCATTAGGACACAACCTTCAAAGCCTTACCATTTAAATGCTTCTCGAGAGAACACGGGGAAGGAGAAATGGTTAGTGTTCTGATGCAGGATTGTAACCCGCAACATTTACTGCTTCTTTTTCTAAAGATGCTGCCTGACCTACTGAGTGTCTCCAACATTTTGTGTTTGGAATTTTCAGTGACTGTTTTGCATTCATGATCTTATTTTCCAGATCCTCCCACTTATAAACATGTTAGTGTCACACAACACAGAAAAACCCCATGTCGACCAATTGGGATTCTGGGTTGGTCTCATTTCCCTGCGTTTGGTCCATATCCTTCTGAGACATTCCCATCCATAATCTGTCCAAATGTCCTTTGAATATCATAACTGTACCCGCTTCTACAGTTTCCCCTGGCAGTTAGTTATGATACGGACCACCCTCTCAGTGAAGAGGTTGCTCCCTTAACCTCCTCTTAAATTTTTTCCTCTCTCGAATTCTAATCAAATTCTAGAATTGTCCTCTCTCGAATTCTAATCAAATTCTAGAATTGTCTAGTCTAATGAAAAGACTGTAAGCATTCACTTTATCCATTCTCCTCATGATTTTAAATATTTCACAAAGTTACCCCTCAGTCTCATGCGCTCCAGAGAATAAAGATCCAGTCTATGCAGCCTCGACCGATAATGTAAGCTCTCAAGTCCCACGAACATCCTGGTGGACCTCCTCCTGCACCCGTTCAATTTATTGATGTCCTTCTGATACCTGATCAACCAGAACTGGCACAGTACTCCAAATGTGATCTCACCTTTGTACTTAATATCTTGCCCGATGAAAACAAGTCCCCTTGCAAGGTTAAGGAATTCTAGCAGTTCAATTTTCAGACTTTAGTCACTTATAGAATGTGTAATTTCACTTGCAAGAATAAACAGTGGGCCTAGCAATTAGTTCAAAGCTATTACAGCACCTACAACCTTGGTTCCAATCTGGCGCTGTCTGTTTGGAGTTTGTAAGTTCTCGTGTCCACATGGGTTTCTTTCAAGTGCTCCAGTTTCCTCCCGCCCTCCAAACATGTATGAGGTTGGAAGGTAAATTGGTCACATTAGTTTAATTGGACGGAGCAACCTCATGGGCAGGAAATGTCTGTTACTGTGCTGTATCTTGGAATTAAGCTGCACAAATCCCTGCTCCTACAGAACTCCCAAAGATTGATGATGCCCACTGACCTGTTCTCTTTCTTTACGGGTAGGCTCTTCCCTCCAGGGACTAATTCCTGTAGCTCAGCCACTCCATAATTTTCTCGAAGGATCTGACCATTTCAACAGAAAAAAAAGAATTAAAATTGGTAGAAAGAATGATCAAATCAGGCAGTGGTTCTCAGTCTGTTTGCCTGCCTTTACATGATTTTGTGTAAAATGTGACTTTGACACTAGTTGATCTCTCAATGAAGTGGGTGAGAAAAATCACTGTAATGAGTTTCCCCACAGAAATCGATACATTAACCTCTAGATCAGCCATTCTCAATGGGGGTCATATGGCTCCCCTGGGGACCATAGCACATTAATGGGGGGGGGTCACAGAACAAAATCTGAAATGGGGGCGGGGTTAAAAATGTATAGGGAGGGCAGGAAAACTGTAATATGCATGTTAATGGTTTATTTTTCCTATATATTTAATAAGAATGGTTTATTTGTCTTTTCTGGAATCACAAGCCACATTTGCTACACTCAAAATAAAAACCTTGTTTTCTTTTCAAATATTTTTTTTGTTTTTTAAGTAGTTGTTTGGAGAGAAGTATGGAAGAAACCAACTAAACTTGACTGCTTCATAGGCATAAACTTTTAGCAGAGTCCTAAGGAGTCCATAACCAAAAAAAATTTGCGAATGGCTGCTCTAGTCACAAGAGCACTGCTCTCTCTAAGTTTTCCTCCAAGTCAGACATCTTCCTAAATTGGAAACATATCACCATTCCTTTACCATCACTGGGTCATTCCCTCTTCAATTGTCCAATGGGAAAACCTTCACCATTTTGAGTGCAGTAACTCAAGAAGGTATTTTACCACTAACTCTTCAAGGGGAATTAGGATGGATACTAAATGCTGGCTTTGTTCCCCTGTTGAAAATGTTTCTAAGACATTGCTCAAAATTGAAATACATTCTTGAGGTGATCGGATCTCTTTAGGTGTAAAACTTTCTTACAAACAGTCCCACTTTTCAGTTTGACCCTATGGTTCACCTGTAAGCATGGCACAATTGAATTTAAGGTCTCACTCTGAATTACTATTTATCTTTCTCCCCTATAGTTCTGTTTTCTCTCAAATGCGCACTTTCCCCACTAAAGTCCCATGCTTTATTCCGTCTTTTTCCTGTGATCAACACCACTGGGATCAGCAGGCTAGCCCTCCACCATTGCCTCATATTCTATGTTAACTAGAAGGGGATGTTGTGGGCTGACATCAGGCTTGACTGTTATCTTCTCCTGGTTAATGACCAATTGAGTTTGGGAAATTGGATTTGCAACCTCCCATATCAAGACTGGAGTTTCTTGGAGTTAAAATTAATCTCCAGGTCAATGTGCTGGGAAAGACATAGGAGAAAAGTCAGAGCACCCCAACTCCCAATCACCCTCTGCCTTCAAAACCTTTTGACCATTAAATGCAAAAGTATTAAAGTTAAGTGGATGGTCAAAAATCACCCAACAAGTTACCAAATATTGCTTTGGTTTTCCAATTGGTGCACTGAGTGGGGAAGGCCATGCTGGGTGCCCAACAGGGAAGGCCATGCTAGGTGCCCAATGGGGAAGACCATGCTGGACATCCAAAGGCAGAGGTAATAGATTGGAAAGGGGGCATGGTTGAATGCCACTTGATAAAATCTCCTCAAATAAAGTGAACTCAGGCAAATTGCCTTTGTTAATGGAAATCTTAAGATCCTAACTATATAGACTTAAGTGAAATGACAACAGAAACCAAGCGACACAAGGAAATTCTTTTCACATAAAGTAATCAGGAACCACTCCATAAAGGAGGTGAAAGAAAATTCATTAAGTTGCAAAGGAATTGGATAGATAAATGTGAGAGAAAATAGGGCAATGGTGAAACAGCTAGTAATGCAGTTACCTTTATTGGTCTACAAGATTCATTTGTGCAATCCAACTGGCTTGCTAAAACTAACAGGACCTGATCTGTCTTGGAGGGTGATGACATGGCAGATTAAAGCAAACAACTCCCACTTACTCTACCCACTGGTTAACCCATCTTCCCAAGATAAGGTGTTCAGGAAACACAGTCCTTACCGCAAATGTCAGACAGAATGTTTCTTCCACATCATCACCAGGGTAATCCAACAGTTCTTGCAAGCTCCTTAAAGAAAAGTTTAATGGTCAGAAGACAACACTGAATTTATTTGAGAATCATTATTCCATGTAAACTCTCTACGACTGAATCCTCAGTGCATCATTAAGGAAAGGATGGCAGGAAGAGTTTGAAATGATCGGTGTTTACATTTGGAAGACTTTGTTGACAACTTTTTAGAACTCATGCACTGATCAGATGGATTATGTTTCCTCAGGACACCAAGGGCGTTGATAATTCTGAATAAGAAAATGTAAGGAATAGCAGCAAGTAGATAGTATTCACTTCCTTTGATTGCTCCACCATTACATAAAATCATGACTAATCTTTTAAACTCATCACCATTTTCCTGCACTTCCTCCATTTCTCTCACTTCTGTTAATACTCAACAATTCATTAAAAAACATATTACTGGAAGAACTCAGTCTCTTAATACATAGTAAGGGAATTAAGGGACGTGGGGGGAAAAGGCACGTAGGTGGAGATGAGCCTATCATCAGATCAGCCATGATCACACTGAATGGCAAAGCAGGCCTGATAGGCTGGATGGCCTACTCCTGCTTCTATTTCTTATGTTCTTAACTCAGAGGGTCAGGCAGCATCCACAGAGGGAAGAAGAGTCAAGAAGGGAAGAACAGCCAGCTGTCCATTTTCATTCACAGATCCTCCAGTTGTTGTTTCCACTAGATTCTCGCACCTGAAGTTTTTTGTGACTCCAAAAATCTACCAATCTCTGCCTTGAATATACTTAGTGAGTGAACCTCCACAGCTCTTGGGGAAACAAATCGGTACACTCTGGGGAAAAATAATTCTTTACATCTCTTTCCTGTGCCCCCCTTTGTTGAGGCAAAATTTGGTGACTTGGATCTTGTGCCTGACGATGTTTTTTCTGAGCTTTATCTGAACACTTACTTTATTAAACTGATTCCCCTGTACTTAGCCATATTCTCTCCCTGAAGTTTCCACACTGTTCTCTCCAAACTTTTCCCCCACCACCTCAAAAATGCCTTTCGGGCTTACTGCTTTGTTCCTTTACACACGTGTTGTGTATGTTTATGCGCTGTGGTCCGAAGAAATGCTGTTTTGTCTGATTGTACATGGTCGATGATGAACAAGGACACAATAGGAGCATGAAAGGCTACCTGACACATCAAACCTGCCCCACTCAGTAACTTCCCCATCTTGCAACTCCCTTTATACATCTTCATTTCTCTAAGATGCATAATTTCTTCACAAGGGCACAAATAAATGACATCCACCTATTACCTCTGATCTGTTGTCCTGTGCTTCTTCCGCTGCCCAATCCTCCCTCCACCTTTTCATTCAGGCACCTGCCTGCTTTTTTGCTCATACCTTGATGAAGGGTTCAGGCCTGAAATATTGGTTACTCTTTACTCCCTATGGATGCTATGTGACCTGCTGAGTTTCTCCAGCATTTTTGTGTATTGCACAAATAAATGGACTTTAATTTATTTGTAATTACTACTAGCAGGATACCCAGCGTTGCCCGGGAAATAAAACACTCAGTTATTGTCTCATGGTTGAAACAAAATACACCTAAAAACTTCATGGTAATCTAACATATATATTTGCAAACATTTGGACATTTGGAGGCCTGACCAATAAATAGAAATTAGTTATTTCTATTTAATTTGGTTTGACCATGTGGACATTACAGCACTTTTTATATATAGTCCCCTCATTTCAGGGTACCTTAATATTTGGTGACATAGCAATGGTATGTATATTAAAATAGTCTTGTTTAGTACTTTGTTGCATATCCCTTGCATGCAATGACTGCCTGAAGTCTGTGATTCATGGTCAGCAACATGTGCTGAGTATCTTTTCTAGTGATGCTCCAGGCATCTACTGCAGCCATCTTCAGCTGCTGCTTGTTTCGGGGGTTTGTCCCCTTGTTTTCTCTTCAGCATATGGAAGGCATGCTCAATTGGATTTACATTGGGTGACTGACTTGGCCATTCCAGAATTTTCCAATTTTTAGCTTTGAAAAACTCCTTTATTGTTTTAGCAGTATGTTTGGGATCATTGTCTTGTTGTAGGATGATGCGCCATCCAATGAGTTTGGAGGCATTTGCTCGAACTTCAACAGATGTTTCTATACACCTCAGAATTCATTTTGCTACTGGCATCAACAGCTACGTCATCAATAAAGGTTACCAGTATCTGTGGCAGCCATGCATGCCCAGGCCATATAACCTCAATCACCGTTTCACACATGAGGGGGATATGCTTTAGGTTTTGGGCAGTTCGTTTACATCTCTACATGACACTTTTGCCATCACTCTGATTTAGGATGATCTTGATCTCATCTGTCCACAAGACCTTTCTCCAGAATTCTGCAGCCTCTTTTAAATACTTCTTGGCAAACTGTAATCTGGCCATCCTGCTTCTATGGCCAACTAGTGTTTGCATCTTGCAGTGTAGCCTCTGTATTTCTGTTCATGATGTCTTCTGCGGACAGTAGTCCAACCTGCCTCCTGAACCTGCCTCCTGAAGACTGTTAATGATCTGTCAGTAAGATGTTTGGGAACTTTTCATCTTTATGATGAAAATTCTTCTGTCGTCATGGTAGAGGTCTTTCTTGGCTAAACAGTCCCTTTGCGATCACTGAGCTCACCAGAATGCTGTTTCTTAATGATGTTCCAAACTGCAGATTTTGGTAATCCTAAGGTTTGGGTGATGACACTTACTGTTTTATTTTTGTATTCCAGCCTCATAATGGCTTCCTGACTTTCACTGCCACAACTCTGGTCCTCATTTTGAAAAATGGCAACTACAGTCTCTAAAGATGATGAAAAGCTCTCTTAGGCCTGCACTAATGAAGCAATTACACATACCTTCACACACAGACACCTGTGAAGCCAAACATTATGTGCCTTTGAATCGTGTCACTGGCACTGTAATAGCATATACTGACCACGACATTAACCATGCCCTTTGCACCACAATCTCCTTTGCACTTGGTTAGAATGCAGAACATAAGCGCAAGACTCACCTGCCCTCTGTGGGGGAGAGCTCCTTCAGGTCCTCCAGGGATGGTGGCACATTCACCAGTTTTTTGTACAGCACAAGTGGAAAGTGAAGGTCCACCACTGTGAAATTATAAATAGCCAGGCCACACAGGATCCCAATCAAGTGGAACCAGTTCAGTTCCACAAACGTCTGAGGTTTGGTTAAGAAAAAGAAGACAAGGTCAGACAAGATCCAAGCTTCATTCATAGTAAAGGTACAAGACTAACATTTAAAGGAATTGCTATTCATTCAGAGAGCTGAATTCACAGTGGGAAGTTAGGAATTTAAAATTAAGTAACTGAATAAACTTCCAATACAATGCTAGTATTAACACTAGTGACCCTGTCAGAATAACTCATCTGATTTCTTCAGGGAAGGAAATCTGTTGCTCCTACCTAATCAAACCAATCAAAATGGTTGACTCTTAATAGTCCTCAAACAGTCTACCAGGTCAGCCAGTTGAGAGGGGAATTAGGGACAGACAATAAATGCTGGCCTCATGAGTAATATCCACATCCCACTTCACTCCAACTCGTCCAAGGTAGCATTCTGGGCTAGTCCCATTTGTCTGCATTTGATCCATTTAATTCTCAGCGCCTTCGTATCCATAGATCTGTTCAAATGTCAAAAATGTGCAGGGTTCCAAATTTGCTCTGGCAGCTCGCTCCAGTCACAGACCACCCTCTGAGTGAAAAAATTATCCCTCAAGTCCTTCTTAGATCTCTCCTCTCTCACCTTAAAATTGTGCCCTCTCATTCTAGATTCATCTACCCTGGGAAAAAAAAAAGACTGTGAGCAGTAGGAATCAACTGCACTGATGTGGTTCTGGAGTCAGGCGGGGTTGGCAGATTTCCCTACCCAAGTTGAATCAAATGGGGTTTAATAACAATCCAATAATCTCATGGTCACCCTGGGTGGTTCTTCACTTTTAATTCCAAGTTTATTTAATTTATACTCCCCTCCCATGGTAGATTATCCTCCATGCAATGGAGTCCAAAGTTACCAATACTTATCTACCTCAGATGTACACCACTCTGTGCCCAGCACTCATCTATCTCGGTCACGGAGATGTAGAAGGAATGTAGAAGTGTAAATTAACAAAAAATAGAAATATTCAAAGATCTCAGGCAGCAAGGCAGCATCCCCAAAAAAGAGAAAACAATTAATGTTTTAAGTAAAAAAGAGAAAACAATTAATGTTTTAAGTCAACAATTCTCTATCAGATTTGATTCAGTGCAAGCAAGCTGCAAGTGGAATGGCTAAGGATTTCCAGGGCGAAGGCGTTTTTCTACTCGTGCTAAAAGTGAGGCAAGACTGAGCAGATGAGTGACGTCAGCCAGTAGAGCAGGATAAGTTTAAAAAGGTAAAAAATCTTCAGCGGTGTTTGATTTGGAGCAAGGTGGCTGTGAGTAGAACTGCTCTAGTTTTCCGAAGCAAGGGCACTTTTCCTACTCAGGGTAAAAGAAAGGCAAGACTGTGCAGGCGCATGACGTCAGCCAGTAAAGCAGGAAAAGTTTAAAAAGAAGACCGCCACATCCAGTGACGGCATTTGGAGCAGGCAGCGAAGTGAGAGGGTAGCAGAGTGGTGGGGCTTTGGCTCAACGGGCTTAGGTGGTAATGAGGTGAGGTAGGTTTACTGACGTTGATCACGGACAGGAAGTATGTGTATGAGGCCGGTGCTCAGTGTCAGATGAGGGAGATCCCGGTCTCCCAGCCTCCCTGACGGCCATATCAGCATCCGGTGTGTCAAGCTGTCCCTAGAGTGGAGAGCCAGTGATATTGCATCTGCTATGGAGTGAATATGTCAATAGACGAATTGCAATGAGTCCAGATCTTTACTTAGGTACATGCTAATTCTGGCCATGACCAGCCTCTCAAGGCATTTCATCACAGTAGAAGTTAGTGCTACTGGGTGGGTAGTCGTTGAGGCAGCTCATGATACTCTTCTTGGATACCAGGATGATTGATGCCTTTTTGAACCAGGTGGGAATAGGAAAGGGTCAATCACTTTATTGGGTGTTTTTTTATTTACTTTTATAAATTTATATATATATATATATATATATACACACACATATATATATATATATATATATATACATATACACACATATATAGATATATACACACACACACATATATAGATATATATATACATACATATATAGATATATATACATACATATATAGATATATATATATACATACATATATACACATATATATACATACATATATACATATATATATCTATACATGTATATATATCTATACATATACATATATATATATATATATATACATACATACATACACATACATACATACATATATATATATGCCACACAATAGGAACATGGATATCAAGGAGAAGATAGGGAAAAAGATTCTGGTAAGTTGTAACAATAACAGAGCTGTCGTGATGTAGATTTTAATATCCCAAATATCAATTAGCATCTCCCTGGAGCAAGGGGATTAGATGGGGTTTGTTAGCTGTGTTAAGGAAGGTTTCTTGACACAATATGTAGATAAGTCTACAAGAGGAGAGCCTGTATTTTATTTGGTATTGGGAAATGAACCTGACCAGATCTCGCAGTGGGAGAACATTTTGGATATAGTGATCATAAATCTAACTCCTTTACAATGCCATTAGAGAGAGATAGGGACAAGTTAGAAAAGCGTTTAATTGGATTAAGGGGAATTATGAGACTATCTGGCAGGAAATTGGAATCTTAAATTGGGAACAGATATTCTCAGGGAAAAGTACAGAAGAAATGTGGCGAATGTTCAGGGGATATTCGTGTAGCGTTCGAATGAAACAGGGAGGTTATGGTAGGGTACAGGAACCGTGGTGAACAAAGGCTGTAATAAATCTAGTCAAGAAGAAAAGCTTACAAAAGATTCAGAGAGTTAGGTAATGTTAGAGATCTAGAAGATTATAAGGCTAAGAGGAAGGAGCTTAAAAAGGAAATTAGGAGAGCCAGAAGGGGCCATGAGAAGGCCTTGGCAGGCAGGTTTAAGGAAAACCCAAGGCTTTCTACAAGTATGTAAAGAGCAAGAGGATAAGATGTGAAAGAATAAGACCTATCAAGTGTGACAGTGGGAATGTGTGCATGGAACAGAAGGTTCTAGCAGAGGTACTTAATAAAGACTTTACTCAGTATTCACTATGGAAAAGGATCTTGGTGATGTAGGTCCACAGATGCTGCTTGGCTGGATGAGTTCTGCCAGCATTTCTGTTTTTTGTGACAGATCCAGTTGTGATTTCCTGTTCCTACACTGCATGTCTTCAAAAATCATACTCTGTGAAGTACGTGAAGTAACAAGACTCAATTTAACCCATACTTTGTGGCCTCATGGCTCACATCACTAAACAGCCCATGTCTCTCGTTCCTTGACTTTTAGAAGTCGGGACTCAAGGAATTAAACTTCATAGACATAATAAAAAGATTGCCTTCCTATAAAATGATTGTTTAAACCGCACTTGGAAATGAGTGACCAGTTCTGGTTTTCATTTTACAAAAGTGTTAAGTAGAGGTAGATTGATACCAGAGCAGAGGTTATGCCCATCATTAAGAATTAAACTGAGTGGAGATCTTATCTTTCAAAAGGAGAAGATTTAGAATCCAAGGTGGCACACCTACACAGCAGATAGTCCTGCTGCTGCAGTGCCCCAGCAATGAGTTTGCACTCTCTCTATGACTCATCCAGGAGCTCCAGTTTCCTTCCACACCCCAAAGAAGTGTAGACTGGGAGGTTAATTGGCCACTTTAAGTTAAACCTAATGAAGATGAGAGGAAGGGAAATGGGGAAAGTGAAAATAAACAGGAGTGCTCCAAAAGCCAGCAGAGCCTCCATGGGCCAAATAGCCTCCTTCAATGTTCTGAAAATTGTAGGTATATCAGGATATTAAAGGGGTTTTACAGAGATGGCTTGCAAGAAACCGCCTCTTCAACCAGAGCCATGATCTTCAATCAAATCAATAAGGAATTCGATAGAGCCAATGAACACCACCGCACAGAAACACTTCGGCCCATCTAGTCTGGGCAGAACTATTATTCTGTCTAGTCCCATTATCTGCACCCAGACTATAACCTTTACACACCTCCCATCCATATTTTTCTTAAATGTCAAAATTGAATCTACATTCAACTGGCAACTCATTCCACACTCTCACTACTCTCTGTGTGAAGTTGATCTTCTGAATGTTCCCCTTGCATCTCACCTTTTACCCTTAACCCATGTCCTCTAGTTCTTGTCTCAACTAACCTCAGTGGAATAAAGCCTTATTGCATTCACTCTTATCAACACCCCTCCTCCCCCCATAATTCATGAAAAATGTCCTAACCAGGAGGCCAAAATGAGGAATCCATTACTACAGGGCATCATAACAGAGTCATTGAGGAGGAAAGTAGAAAAGATACAACATTTAATTTGTCACATTGGCTTCCATCTACCTTCTCCAGAGTACTCTGAGGCTTGAAATCAGAGGGAGGAGACCTGAAAGGGAGGTGTGGGATCAATTCAAAGCAGAATTGATAAGAAACTGGTGAGGATCTTTAAAGGTGGTGCAGAAAGGATTTACTAGAATGAATGTAGGAATGAGAGGTTTCAGCTGCAAGGATTGACAAAAGGAATAAGAATTGTTCTCCCTAGCAACAAAGCAGGTTGAGAGGAGGGTAAAGGCAACAGGGCAAGATGATGAGGATCTATTTTGCTTGAATCTAGGAAGGCTGTTCCCATTATTAATTGTTTCAAAGACAAATGGGCACAGACTTTCAGTTTTGGGGGAAAAGATACAAGTTGGTTGGCATGGCAAACTTTTTTTTATGTAACATGGGTGTGACTTGGATTTCACTGCCAGGCGAGCATCATCTGTGCCCACAGCAGGAACAGGAGAGGATATTGAGGGAGACAGGGTTTCAGGGCTATAGGGAAAGTGCAGGGAAGAAGTACGAGGAGCTGATATTCACAAGATGGACCAAATGGCTTCCCTTGTGCAATTAAAAAAAAATCAATGATAGATTTTATTTGGAAAGGATGGCAAGGCTAGGGTTAAAGTCGCTTACATGGATGTAGGTGGCAAGATACTGATCAGTTGTGAAATCAGTGAATGGCAGAATAGGTTTGAGGGATCGAACGACAGAATTGATTCGAGGGACTCAATGGCCTGCGTGTATTGTGAGATTCCACAGGATCACAATCTGAAAGGAAAATTCAACATTTCTTCCCGAAAAGGCAGCAGAGGAATGACGTCACTCACTCTCTCTGAGAACCACAGAAGTCTGGATTGCTCATAGGAGGTGAACATTCCATACTTGGGATCCAGCAATTCCTTAAGGAGCAGCAGGAAGAATTCCTTCGTCACCCCGCCATCATCCACAGCTTCCTCGCCGAGAAATACCACCTGCAGCAGCAAAAAGTTAGCAGAATCAGATTCAGGCCTCATTCCTTCTGCTGGCCCTCCTGACTACCCTATGGAGAAGGACTAGAAGGCAAAAATTATTTTTAAACGTTCCCTCTCTGACCATTTTGTCTATAGCCTTGAGCACTGTAATGAGGAGGCAATGAGAAACATCATCTATCTGGGCAAATTCCAGCCTGTAGGTAGATTGCCCTTTCCTTCCATCTGGATAGGAACAGGCTTTTCATCCACCAGTGAGTTTGGCTCGGTTGTTGCTTTCTCATTAGTACAAGTTGACCTGCTGGGCATATGGCTTAGCCCATAGACAAATACAGAAGCTTTAGCACATTTGGTCTCACCCTGTTGGAGATATACCCTTTGTTCTACCCATCCCTCACTCTTTGACTGCCCCAACATTCAGTATGATCGTGCATGGTCTGTCCTTTTCTGTGCCAGTTCCCTGTAAACCTCAAATCCCTTATCTTTCAAATTTTCAATATTCCTTTGATTTGGCCTCCAGCACCTTCACCAGCAAAGAATTGCAGATATTTCACTGCCTTCTCTGAAGAGAAACTTCAACCCTTTCTCCTGTCATTCACAACCCTCTGACCACTGAAAACATCTCAACATCTACCCTCTCAAACCCCCTTAGGATCTTAAATATTTGAATGTGGTCACCCTTCATTTTCTAAACTCTGAAGAATATAGGCCCAAATAGCTACCATCTTTTGATAAGACAGTCCAACTTTCCACATGAAAAGCAACAAATAATTAATCCAGCAATGCTGGAAGAATCGCTGATGAAGTCACCAACATGGGAAAATGTAGCAGGTTCTTTATCCTCTTTTCTTTTACAAATTGCGATCACCCTTATAACTAAGTGGCACATTGTTTTGATCAAGTCTTATATTTATTCATCTTCATAAGCTATGAATGAATCCAATCACCATCAAAAAATATTTTATGACTTGCACCTGTGACTTTCTACATTGGAGTGAGAGTGCTTACGACTAAACCTGCTAACTGACACAAGGAAGCCAATGTATCATTTCAAGCCACTCTACAATAATAATTTCCCATTAAGTAATCTGATCTTTTTATTGTTTCAACAGTAGTAATTCTCTTACCTTCAAAGGCTTTTTCAAATCCACGTCTGAATGAATGCTCAGCTCTCTCAGGGCATCACTGACCAGGTTAGCTCGCTGAACGTGCAGAACAAGGAAGGGACTGCTCGTCAGGAATGGTCCCAGCGTGAGCAACATGAAGATATTCTCCAGACTGGTCCTGTTCACTGCAATCTGTAACAAGAGGCAGAGTCAGGATTCTTTCTCATGGGCCATCAGTGTGGCTGAAGAGCTGGTCCAAGAGGGAGGGCTTCAAATACATGGATCATCAAGTTAGGTTACACCTAAACTGGAAGGGCACCAATATACTCTCAGGACATTTGCTATTCAGGAGGGTTTAACCTCACGTGGCAGGGGTTGGGAAACTAGCTATAGGTCAGCAGTGGAGGAATTGAGAAGTCAAATCAGGCTGAAAGGAAGATAGGGGCTGATTACAATGCAAGGAGTATTATGGATCAGGCAGTTGAATTCAAAGGCTGGATTTGTGCACAGAATTACTATGTTGAGGCCAAAAACTTGGTTGAGAGAAGGCAGAACTGGCTGCTCAATATTCCAGAATTCAGATGTTTCGAACATGTTATAAATGGATATAGATGATGTGAAAGAGTTGTACTACTGATCAGGGAGTTAATCACAACTGCACTCAGTGAGGATATTCTGGAGAGCTTATCGCCCAGTCTTTTATTTCCAATTTTAAAAAGGAGGCCACTCAGCCCATCATCTATCACTGCAGAGTAATCCTTTTCTTCCACTAATTTTCCCTGTAACCTATTTTAACAAAATTCCCTCTAATTCTGTCACTTGACCACACTAGGGCCAGTTAACAATGTCATTATCCAACCAATGGAACATTTTTTAGTTTGAATAGCGAGTTTATTGGCATATACACAAGTACAATGTTCATTTACACCAAAATTCTTAATTACTGCAGCCAAATAGGTGCAGATGATACACCAGCTACAACAGTATACATTAATTTACCTCAATATGGCAAGACAAAAAAAGAGAAAATAAATATAAAAGGATGGATTGATAAACAGTCACAGTTGCAGTTAGTACATAAAAAAAGGTGATGCTTTAATAGTGTAGACTGTGGGCCTGGGCTAGTTTATAATTGGGGTTAGGATACCATGGGGAAGTTCAAGACCTTGATGGATGTTGAATAAAAAGTGTACTTGAATCTAAAGCTGCTGGACTTCACGCTTCTGTTCCCTCTGCCTGAAGGTAGTGATGAGAAGAGATTGAGAAGTTAATGGGGCTCTTTTATGATGTCAGCTGCCTTCTTGAGGCAGTGCCTCACACAGATGTCTGCAATGGAGTGGAGGCCACTGCTCACGATGGACTTGGTACTGTTTGCCACTTCTTGCAGCCTTGTGCATTCCTAGGCACTCGAGTTACTAAACCAGACTATAATTCAACCAGTCAGTATACTTTCCACAGTGCCCCTATGGAAGTTTTACAGAGTATTCTTTGGCTTGGCTTCACGGACAAAGATTTATGGAGGGGGTAAAAAGTCCACGTCAGCTGCAGGCTCGTTTGTGGCTGACAAGTCCGATGCGGGACAGGCAGACACGGTTGCAGCGGAAAATTGGTTGGTTGGGGTTGGGTGTTGGGTTTTTCCTCCTTTGCCTTTTGTCAGTGAGGTGGGCTCTGCGGTCTTCTTCAAAGGAGGTTGCTGCCCGCCAAACTGTGAGGCGCCAAGATGTACGGTTTGAGGTGATATCAGTCCACTGGCGGTGGTCAATGTGGCAGGCACCAAGAGATTTCTTTAGGCAGTCCTTGTACCTCTTCTTTGGTGCACCTCTGTCACGGTGGCCAGTGGAGAGCTCGCCATATAACACGATCTTGGGAATGCGATGGTCCTCCATTCTGGAGACATGACCCACCCAGCGCAGCTGGATCTTCAGCAGCGTGGACTCGATGCTGTCGGCCTCTGCCATCTCAAGTACTTCGATGTTAGGGATGAAGGCGCTCCAATGAATGTTGAGGATGGAGCGGAGACAACGCTGGTGGAAGCGTTCTAGGAGCCGTAGGTGATGCCGGTAGAGGACCCATGATTCGGAGCCGAACAGGAGTGTGGGTATGACAATGGCTCTGTATACGCTTATCTTTGTGAGGTTTTTCAGTTGGTTGTTTTTTCAGACTCTTTTGTGTAGTCTTCCAAAGGTGCTATTTGCCTTGGCAAGTCTGTTGTCTATCTCATTGTCGATCCTTGCATCTGATGAAATGGTGGAGCCGAGATAGGTAAACTGGTTGACTGTTTTGAGTTTTGTGTGCCCGATGGAGATGTGGGGGGGCTGGTAGTCATGGTGGGGAGCTGGCTGATGGAGGACCTCCGTTTTCTTCAGGCTGACTTCCAGGTCAAACATTTTGGCAGTTTCCGCAAAACAAGACGTCAAGCGCTGAAGAGCTGGCTCTGAATGGGCAACTAAAGTGGCATTATCTGCAAAGAGTAGTTCACGGACAAGTTTCTCTTGTGTCTTGGTGTGAGCTTGCAGGCGCCTCAGATTGAAGAGACTGCCATCCGTGCGGTACCGGATGTAAACAGCGTCTTCATTGTTGAGGTCTTTCTTGGCTTGATTCAGCATCATGCTGAAGAAGTTCCTCAACATGGTTATCCAACCCCACGAAAACCAACAAGGTCGGGTCAGATACAGCAATGAGCTCTCTGAACCCTTCTCCATTAACAATGGCGTGAAGCAAGGCTGTGTTCTCGCACCAACCCTCTTTTCAATCTTCTTCAGCATGATGATGAACCAAGCCACGGAGTATTCAACCGCATGCCAAATCTCCTCATGGGAGATGAGGGAGGACACTAGAGGACTCAGAGAAAGGTGTGCAAACTCCATACAGACAGCACAAGAAGCTAAGATTGAACAAGGGTTACTAAAGTTCTGGGGCAAGCAGCTGGGCTTTCCCACAACTAAGCAGAAACATAGTTGAAGGCTTGACTTAGCTTCGCTTGAAGATCTGTGGCAATAATTTGGCAAAAATGCAATACCCCATTACATGTTACTACCAATCTCCAGACAACATACCTGCATCTGTAAGGCAGCATCAGTCTGCAGCATTTTTGTCTTTGCCTGGGCATTCAAAACAAAAGGATAGGTGCAGAAAGCAACAGGGACCTGGAACAGATGAGGCAACATACCTTAAGACAGTGGCAACCCTACATATAATACGTCCTTGTAAAGGTCAAGAATGGGAGACACAGCTGTGACATTCTCCTTGTTGGGTTAGAAATCATAGGAACAAGACTCAATTTTGTTCAGTCTAACCAATTGCTTCGGTCTACGTGCAGAAATGTTAAAACTCGGATCCTGATCTGCTCTCAAGGATGGATGCAAATGACCCCATGACAGTGGGTTTGTTAATGGATAACAGCCATTGATCCACAGGCAAGAGTTTGAATCCCACCAGCCAGATAGGAATTTTCAATCCATGTAATTTAATAAATCTGGAATTAAAGCTCACCTCAGTCATGATAACCAAGAAATTATTGATTCCTGATAATAACCCATGTGCTTCATTATTGTCCTTTAGAAGAAGAAACCTGCTCTCCTGACTCAACCTTCGCCTCACACATCACCAAAATTATTGACTCTTAATACCTCAGTTCAGGGGTAATTTGGAATTAACAAATACCAGTGACATCCACATCGCTTAAAGGAGTGAAAATGGACCAGAAACTCTCTCGGGAAAACCAGTGAACAAAGGTTGGTCACTGACTTGGGATCTTGCTCTTGCCAAACTGGCCTGTGTGAGTGCAATGCCCTGCCATATCCTGCGATTGTAACTGGGTGCTCTACACAAACTCAGAATTTTTTTTCATTTATAAAGGACCAACTCAGTTGACTAAAATATAAAAAGAATTGCAAGATGTTTGCCTACCTCTGCAATAGCTGGTTGGATTTTCTGTAAAATAAAAACATACACGATAAGTACAGAGAAGTGGGAAACAGAATTAAAAACCCAATCCAAACCTGCTGAACTACTAACAGATTGAAGAGTGGTGTACTTACAACTCCAGAATGCTGGGATGCCCAGTAGAGATAATCAGATTCAATGTTGATCAAGTTGTTGAGTTCATGGATGTAAAACACTTCACAGTCAATATGTTTAGCAATTGCATTAACCTGCGCAATGACAAGGAGGGAAAGATTACTTCACATGTACCAAATGCAACAACAGTATAGTTAGCCAAAGATTAAAAGTCAGAGGAAGAATCTCAACCCAAGGCATCCAAATTGCTGAGATCACCTGGGCTTGAAGCCAACTGGTTATTATTTTCATCCACTTTCCTTAGCAAGTGACCAGGATACCTATCCAAAACCAGCAGAGTCCTGATACTATTTTTTTTTAAATTGAGACATGCCCTTCCGGCCTAAGAGGCCATGCCCCTTAAATACACCAATTAATCTACTAACCCCATATGTGTTTGGAGGGTGGGAGTAAACCAGAGGAAACCCGTGCAGACCCTACATACTACTTACAGACTCCGCCGGAGTCTAACCCATGTCGCTGGTCCTGCAATGGCATTGTGCACTAATTGTGTCTGGTCCAAATGTCATCAGAGACCCAACTACCTGTAACTCATGAATCAATTTCCCTATTTAGTCAGGGAATGTCTGTAAAGCACTTGGAAAATTAATTTTCTTTGTGCTTAACTTTTGGAATCAAATTCCTGTATGTTGAGGCCTCCTCTTCCCCCTCCAATTGCAAATCCCATGAGCAGCAGTCCACCTGGCCTTGGGCTCTGCAGGTTTCCACGATCCTCCCACCCAGAACTTACCCGTATATGCCTGACATTTATACCTGATGAAGGGCCTAGGCCTGAAACACTGGTTGCCTGTGGACGCTGCATGACCTGCAGAGATTCTCCAGCACATTTGTGTCTTGCATATTGCAGGCAGAAAACTGTTTTCTGGTGGAGTGACTAGCCAGTCCAATTTAAAATTATGCAAATTGCAAACTCAGGCCAGGTCATAAAATCGACAGAAATTCTGACTACTCCCCAATTTAGTAGTTCACATTTCCTTAGCCATAAAGCTCGCTAAGAAAGTGAGGCACTCTATCAATGCAAGTGTTTATTTTAAATTTTTTTCACAGCAAGTACAGCGCTCCCAGTAGGAAGTTTCTTTATTTTAGATGTCCCAGCCTGAGACATGCAAGTGGTGGGAGCTGGGGACTTTAAGGTGAAGGACCCACACGGGCTACAGAGTGCTGGAGGCTGGTTCTTGGGAACCAGATCTTGGAATCAGGATTCAAGAGGGCGCTGAAGGCAAGATGAGATACCAAAGAGCCTCAGGAACTTCCTGATCATATCAAAGTTTGGACCTGGAGCTCGGGTTGCCAATGGTTTAAACTGGAGTCTGTGTGGCTAGAGAAATTGGGGGAGCGCTAGATGTGAATCCACGGACAAAGTGTCTCTGAAGGGTTTCTCCTTTGCTTCTCTTTCTTCTATTGTTAGGGGCACTAGGCAATGTTCAAGCAACTCTTTGCTTGCTTTATGGCAGACAAATGTTGAAGTATATCATGTATGTTACATTTTTAATGTATTATTACGTGCAATAAAATAACCTTTGAACCTACAAATAGTTCTCAAAGAGCTCAGGAAATTTGTGCTCTCAATCATTCCTGTTAGATACCTTGTGCAGCTTCTCCAAAACTCGAAGAGCATCCTTGATGTAATGGCTGAATACAGGAGCCAACAATACAGTCCGCATTCTAGTCAGTAGGTACACCACTGCATCCTTATAGAGCTCTACCAACCGACTAAAATAGGCAGTGCTCACGCAACACCACCAGTTGTCTGGAAGGAAAAACGACACAGATTGGGTGACCACTTTGCTGAGCACGTACACTCTGTCCTTGTGTGCTGGCCAGACCTCCCACTTGCCAGCTGTTTTAATCCCTCACACCTTTCCCTCACTGATCTGTCTATCCTCGACCATTGGCAGGGTGAGGCCAAACTCAAAGAACAGCCTATCATATTCTGCATGGAAGGTCTGAAACCTAATAGAACTTAGACACACAACATGGTAACAGGCCCTTCCGGCCTTCGAGCCTGTGCCGCCCAAATGCCGCAATTAACCTACAAACCTAGTACATTTTGAAAGATGGGAGGAAACTGGAGCACCCAGAGGAAACCCAAGCAGACACAGGAAGAACGTACAAAGTCCTTATGGACAGTGTTAGATTCGAACCAGGGTTGCTGGCAATGTAATAGCATTGCGCCAAATATGCTGCTCACTACACTAACCATGACGCCCACCTGTGCTAACCGTGACCACCCCCCACACTTTAAATTTTCCAGTTTCAGGGAGTCCCACTCCGTGATGTGGTTCCACCTTCACCATCTGTAGGGAAGAGTTTGGGTTATCTAAAAACACTGGGCATAGATTTAAGGTGAGAGGGAAAAAAGATTTAAAAGTGATTGAGGCAATGTTTTCACACTGAGGGTGGTGAGTGTGTGGAATGTGCACCCAGAGGAAGTAGTAGAAGTAGATATACTGCCAGGTTCAAAAGACATCCAGACAGGTATGTCGATAGGAAAAATTAGACCGATATGGGCCAAATTTTGGCAAATAAGATCATACTTGGGTAAACAACTTGGTCAGCACGAACCATTTGGGCTGAAGAGTCTGCAGAACTATGAATCCATGAATCAGTCTCAATAAAGGGTTTTGATCTGAAATATCTTTTGACCCCACCCGCTGGTTTCCTCTTTTTCTTTTGAACAAAACATGGCAATCAATAAATGTGATAAACTCTCAGCAATTAATGGCAGCACATGGATTCTTTAGTGTCTCTGAATAATTAGGGGTGCCCTTTTCTAGTTAAGCCTGAGTTCTGGAGTCTGATGAACTATTCACGTTATCAGCTGACAAACTAACACCAATCCAGAGTGGCATGCTTTTTTTTCTTTAACACATGCAGCGCAGTAGTGCAACTAGTACAGTTGCTGCTTCACAGCTCAGGAGACCTGGGTTTAATCCTTTAGTCTCATCTGTGCAGTGTTTGCACATTCTCCCTGGCTCCATCGTTTCCTCCTACAAGGAGGGTTTGGAGGGGAGATTGTCAGAGTAAAATGACTTTGGAGGGGAGAGGGTCAGTGTAAATTGGCCCCTATTGTGTTGTAAGATGTTTTGGAAATGTGGGGAGAATATAAATGGTAAATTATTCTTGATGTTAAATAAGCAAGTCTGAAAATGCTGGAGTTGAGTGTAGTGCACATGCTGGAAAAGCTCAGCAGGTCACGCCTGCCTGATTTTGCATACACCTCATCAGTTACTCCCCCTCAACTATCAGACTCCCAAAATAGACTCATTCAGAACCTCATTATTACTGTTTATGTATATCTACATCTATATTTACATGGTTAGCTTGTTTACAGTTCTTTCTTTGAGTACAGTTTACAGTAGTTACCGCAAAAAGAATCCCAGCATTTTATGTAATGTCATGTATGCACACTGATAATAAATTTGAACCTGATGAAGGGCCCAGGCCTAAAACGGTGGCTATTCTTTCCATCCAATGTATACTCCACTATCTGCTGAGTTTCTCCAGCACATCTGTGTATTGCAAATGATTCCTGATGTCTGGTATGGATTTGGCAGCCAAACAGACTAAGATTTCAAGACCTGCTCAATACCTACCCAACACTTTGCTCGGGTTGGCATCCAGGTGGAGTATGGCAGCAGCAAAAGGAAGCGCAAAGGTCAAATAACTCTTGGAATCTTGGAAATATGGAAATGCTGGTAATATCAAAAAGGTCCTCATAGCCTCAACATCAGGTGGTGAAGATGGTAACTGGCAGATGAGTCGATTCTCTACAGACACAGATGCCTATAAGTGGAAAGAGGTCACAGGGTACAGGTCAAAAAGGTTGCATCATCTGAGGATTCCAAAACCAATCATCCATTTTACACCAAGGGATGGATTACAGAGAACTGAGATGAGGAGAAATGTCTTCACTCAGGGTGGTGAATCTTTGGAATTTTCTATCCTGGAAGGTTCATGAATAGTTAAGCAGATTTTTGGGCACTGTATAAAATCTAAATATCTGGGAATAGAGTGACCTTGATGAACGGCAGAGAAGGCCAGAGGAGAGAGATGGGTTTATCCTGCTTCTTATTCTGAACTTATTATCCAGCATCTGTGGCCTTGTGCCAAACAGACATGAGAATTGTCCCTTCTCAACCTGAATGAAGATCAGGGAGAATTGTAATTTTAGGATTTTTCACAATGTAAATGACTTCAATTTTTTAAATATTTTATTTTAATGTAATATTTTAATAAAATAATATTTTTAAAAATTATTTAAAGTAATTTTAACAATTAAAAAGTCTTTTAAAAAGTCTAACAAGTTAAGCCAGGTAAATGGGATTAAATTAGGTTAACAAATTGTGCCAAAGGGCCTGTTTCTGTGCTGCACATTTACAGGTATATAATAGGAAGTGAGGCTCCACCTTCAGCCTTAACCAAGCATTCTGGGGTAAAAGGTGAGAGGTACACCAATGCAGACCTGAAAGGCTACACTTCACCCATTTCTCCTATTCCAGGATCAGGTCACCAAGGGTGATCACACTGATGAATCCATGCCAGGTTTAGTCCAGGATAAAGAGAGTGTCAATACTGTAGACCACATCAAATCCAACTTCACCCAAACTAACCTTCAAGGATTAGCATTGAGACAATTTTACATGTCTTTTGTTAAAGGGCGACTTTCTTACTTCCTCAAAGAGAAAGAATGCCAAGCAGAGCAAACAAGATTCAAGCCCTGCACCAATACCTGTTGGAACAACTTGGAATATGGAGACTTCACAATGTTCTCAAAAAATAACTTGACTGCATTCAAGTCAATGCCTGGGTTTCGAGGGCTGGTTTTGAAATGCTCATCGTTTCTGCAGAAAGAAGCAAGTACAGTATGTTAATATCCATGTACCCAAGCATTCTGTTACAATTTTTGCATTACTCCCAAAAATAATCCCAGTATTTTGGGATCCTATAATTTACAGACAATGAACAGTTTTACAATAGTCTATTAGAGTGTTAGCAGTTACATAGTAATTCAGAATTTAATCATACCAAATTTTTAAAAATTACATTATGAGATTTGATAATCTGGTGGAAAACTGGGGGTTTAGGAGGATGGGGAAAGATGTTGACAATGACTGGATTGCTCTAATCCAGTTCGACAAAGCAGCAGCCAAACTCTATCTGTGTTGCTAGATTGCTATGACATACCTTGGCAGAATCCAGATACTCACCCTCTTTGCATTGAATTCAGTGGATATGGAAATCAGGAGGCAAAACTCTCCGACCAGATGGCATTACCATCAAGTTCTCCAGTTTACCTTAGGACCCTCCACTGTCTCCTCTCTTCCTCATGCCTCTGTCTACTTTTCTCCAGCACTCCACTCCCTTCCCTCTCTATTAAGAGAGCTTTCCCTTCACCTATCTCTTCCCAGCTTTTTTCTCTTCTTACTTCCCACCCATATCTACCGATGACCTCTTACCAGTGGGCCTGTTCGCCTCCTTCCACCCTTCCCCACACCATTTTATTCAGGTGTCTACCTGCTTTTTGCTCAAACCTTGACGAAGGAATCAGCCCTAAAACATTGGTTATGTTTAGAATCATAGAACATTACAGCACCTTCAGCCTCTCTAGTCAGTGCCGAACTATTAACCCTAACCCCACTGACCTGTACCTAGTCCAGAGCCCTCCCATCCAAGTACCTGTCCACATTTTTTCTTTAATGTTAAAATTGATCTCACATTCACTTTAGCTGGCAGCTTGTTCCACACTCCTACCACTTTCTGGATGAAGAAGTTCACCCTAATGTTCCCCTAAACTTTTCCCCTTTACCTTAACCTATGTTCTCTTCTTTGTATCTCATCCTCCCTCAGTGGAAAAGCCTACTTGAATTTACTGCCTATACAACACACAATTTTGCGTACTCTGTCAAATATCCCTTCATTTTTTCACACTGCATGGAATAAAATCCTAACCTGTTTAACTTTTCCCTGTAACCCAGATCCAGAAGTCCAGGGAACAGTTTAGTAAAGCTTCTCTGCATTCTTTCAATCTTATTGACATCTTTCCTGTAGTTAGGTGACCAAAACTGCACACAATACTCCAAATTTGGCCTCACCTATGTTTTTTACAACTTTAACATCCCAACTACTGTGCTTCGATTTATGAAGACCAATATGCCAAAAACTCTCTTTACAACTCTATCTCCCTGTGATGGTACCTTCAGCGAATTATGCATTTGTATTCACAGATCCCTCTGTTCTACTGTACATCTCAGTGTCCTTCCATTTACTGTGTATGTCCTTCCTTGGACTGTCCTTCCAAAATGCAACACCTCACACTTGTTTGCATTAAATTTCATCTGCCATTTTTCATCTAATTTTTCCCTCTGCAAGCTTTCCCTTTCTTCATTGTCCACAACACCTCCAATCTTTTAGTCATCTATAAACTTACTGATCCAATTTACCACCCTATCATCCAGATCAATGATATAGATGACAAACAACAATGGTCCCAGCACCATTCCCCAAGGCATATCAATAGTCACAGACCTCCAGTCTGACCAGCAATCATCCAAAACCACTGCCGTTTCTCCCACACAGCCAATGTTGAATCCACTATACTACCTTACCATGAATATCGAGCATCTCAACCTTCCTGATTAACATCCCTTGTTAAAGGCCTTACTGAAGGCCATGTAGACAACATCCAGTCTTTCCTTCATTAAATTTCTTGGTAACCTCCTCTAAAAACTCTTTCACATTGGTTAAACACAACCCACCTCACACAAATCCATTTTGACTATTCCCCAATCTGTCCCTGGCTATCCAAATACTATATATCCAACCTCTTAGGACACCTTCCAATAATTTATCTACTAGTGATATCAGGCTCACCGGCCTATAATTTCCTGGGTTACTTTTGGCAAGTTTTTAAATAACGGAACAAAACATGAGCTACCCTCCAATCCTCCAGCACCTCAGCTATGAACAAGGATATTTTAAATATTTCTGCCATGGCCCCTGCAATTTCTACACTAGCCTCCCTCAAGTTCGATGGAACATCTTGTCAGGCCCTAGGCTTTATGACAACAAGCATATCCTCCTCTTCAGTATATATAGATTCCATAATCTCACTTCTTGTTTTCCTTATTTCACAGACTCAGTGCCAACTTCCTGAGTAAATACTGATGCAAAAAAAAAACTATTTAAGAGCTCCCCCATCTCTTCCGTCTCCATGCATAGTTGACCACTCTGATCTTCAAGGGGACCTATTTTGTCCCTTACAATCCTTTTACTCTTAATATACCTGTAGAAATCCTTAGGATTTTCCTTCACATTGTCTGCCAATGCAACCTCAAGTCTTCTTTTAGCCTTCCTGATTTCTTTAATTTTTGTCTTGCATTTTTTTATACTCAAGTACATCATTTACTCTTTGATGCCAATACCTGCTATACACCTCTCTTTTTCTGAAGCAAATCCCCAATATCTCTATGCCTGTTAACTTTGCCTTCGATTCTGACAGGAACTCTGTACTCTCAAAATTTTGCTATTGAAGCCCTTTCACATACCTTGCACATCCTTACCAGGAAACATCTTATTCCAATCCATGCTTTCCGAA
Organism: Narcine bancroftii; assembly: GCF_036971445.1. Classification (NCBI taxonomy): domain Eukaryota; kingdom Metazoa; phylum Chordata; class Chondrichthyes; order Torpediniformes; family Narcinidae; genus Narcine; species Narcine bancroftii. Next base: position 166,331,739 of record NC_091471.1, read on the forward strand.
TCCTTTCTTGTTTCCTCAAAATTGGTATTTCTTCAATTAAGAATCTCAACCCGAACCCAAATCTATCCTTCTCCATAATTAACTTGAAATTAATAGCATTATGATCACTGGATCCAAAATGTTCCCCTACCCATACTTCTATCACCTGTCCTGTCTCATTCCCTAATAGGAGATAGAGTATTGAACTCTCTAGTTGGTACCTTTCTCTTTCTATATATATTAGATATAGATAGATATAGATATATATAGAAAACTTTCCTGAATAGGCCATTTCCGCTCCGTAAATGGTTATATGGTTATATCTTACAAACTCCAAGCCATCCAGCTTTTTTAAAATATGGGAATCCCAGTCAATAAATGGAAAGTTAAAATTTCCTATCTCAGCTTTATGTTTCCAACAGCTGTCTGCTATCTCTCTATAGATTTGCTTGTCCAATTCTCGCTGATTATTGCACGGTCTATAATACAACCCCATTAGTGTGGTCATACCTTTCCCATTTGTCAGATCCACCCACATAGCTTCAGTAGATGAGCCTTCTGGTGTGACCTATCTGAACACAGCTGTGATATTTTCCCCGATGAGCAATGCGGCTCCTCCCTCTTTCATCCCTCCCATTCTATCATGACAGAAACAATAAAGAACGTAACCTATCGAGTTTCTCCAGCACTTTTGTGTTTTAAATCCAATCCACTGCCCTCTGTATTGCCCTTCCACTACACTAATCATGCAAATTTGAAGTTCCCATTATATTCACAGAGCAGGAAGGATGTGCAACAAACACAGCCTTTATAGTATTGTCCAAGTTTTGAAAAGATCTCAGAGTGATCTAGGTGACCTTTCCACACGTCCTTTGTGGCATGGTTTAATGAAGATATGATCTAATGACACAAGTCAGGGAATATAGAAGGACTCGGGATTACCATCATTCTTTCATGCTGAGGTGAGCGCAGAATATTTGAGTTTAAAAGGTGGAACAGGTTTCAAGGGGTAAAAGGCTGCTTATATTCTTAACTTCTTACTGTGAAGGACTGCTCACCTCTTTTTCTTAAGATACGGAATCAAGGTTGACTTGAAGATAAATATCCGGTATGAAAATACAATTTGCTGGAGGAACTCAGTGGGTCAAGTAGAATTAGTGGGAGTGAAAGAATTGTCAACATTTTGGGCTGGAACCCTTCTTCAAGACTGCCAACGCACTATTGAAGGAATGCTGCAATGTATGAACAATGGACTTTTAGATCAGAAGTTAAACCAACACCGCATTTACTTTTTCAGTTGATGCAGAAGACCCCAAGGCATTTTTTTTCAAAAGGAGAACAGGGAAGAGATTCCCAATAACTTGGCCAATTCTAATTCCTCAATCAATATCACTAATACCAGGCATCTCATCACATGACTCACTGCTGTATATTGGAGGTTGCTGAAGCTCTCCCCCATGACAGTGGAGAATACATTTCAGAAGCACTCCATTGACTGTAAACCCCTTGGCAACAATCTGTGCCAATGTCAAGCACTATCTGAATGAAAATGCTTTTTACTCATTATATTGTAAATAAATAACTGCACTTACTGGTAGTTAAGAAAACTGCCATTTAAACACCCAGGTGAAGAAAATATCACATTCAATTCACTGTGGGGGAAAAAGAGAGAAGAAAATGTTAAATGGGTTAAAAAACACAAAATGCTCTTTAAATATCTCTCCGCATAATTAAATCTGGCCATTGGCCTACCCTTCGTCAGCAGTTAAATGAAATTCTGCTTTCAATTGAATTGTAAACCCACCCTGGACCTGGACATAATGGGGGGAGTGGGGGGGAGAGGCAATGCTAAAAACACACCACAGGTCAGGGAGCATCTGTACAGGGAGAAATCAAATGAACATTTCAGGTCAAGGAACGTTTGAAGACCCATTAACATCAATTCTGTTCTCTTTCTTAAGTATCTTCTGCTTTTACTTCAGATTTCCAACATTGGCAGTTTTTTTTTTATTTTTCAGCTGTTGGAGTTGATTTTTCGCCTGCTACCTGCATTGTATTCAAAGCTGTTGCTGAAACAGCCAATCCCTGCCTCAGGACTGTCCAGGGAATCTGTGCAAGCAGCCACCTATCTCTCCTGCTTGGAGCAGTTGTGAAAATGGCTTCCTTCCTTGTGCCAATCTGGCATCTGCAGCTGGTTACCAATCTCCACTCTCAACCACAGGAGGATTTCATGCTTAATCAGTTCTCAAAGTGCCACACCCAAATTAATAGTTTTAATCAGGAAGCTTTCTTGAAAGTGGAATACAACTCTGGATGTCGATTACCATTAAGGTAATCCATGCAAAAATCTCCCTGTGACAAAGAAGCAAATTGACAGCGCCAGATAATGTAAATGCAGCACATTGTGAGAAAAATTGTACAAACATCAGTACATTGTGACAGGTTCAATTTTTCATGACTGCTAATCAATCAGGATGAGGGAGGAGTAATAAAATGGCAGGGATGAACAATGCAGATCAGAAAGTAGGGGGTGGAGAATAAAAAAGACTTTAAAGGTTGTGGAATGTGAAAAGACCAGCAATGTTATGGTTATCTAAGGCCCTCGAGGATTGGAGTGGAACCAAAGATGGGGAGAAACTGGAGTGGAACCAAAGATGGGGAGTTACAGCGTATGTATCCTTTTTTTTTTAAGGCAGTCACTCAGGATTGAAGATCTATTCCAATTTTGTGGCCGCTGTGGGAATCACAAACTGCTCTGTAGGTGGGACAGGAGACATCTGACTAGTGAGCGGATTGAGTAGCTCTGAAGCTGTATGCCCCTTGCACCACTTACCACACAGTTTCTGTGTGCTCCTATTGCATGGATGCAAAGATGGAAATCAAACCGATTCCTGGATATTAATGCTGGATATTAATGGAATCAAAGGATATGGGGATATGGCAGAAAAACACAGTTGATGTTCATCAACAATGGTGCTGCTGAATGGTAGAACAGGCTCAAGGGACTGAATGGCCTCTTACCTATTTTTAATATTGTTAAGTTAATCGGAGGACGAGGGAAATGGGAATGAAATGAAGCTGAAGGCTTGAGGGAAATGGTGCTACTGCCTCACAGTTCCAGGGACCTAGGTCCAACCCTGACCTCAGGTGCTGTGTATGTGGCATTTATATGTTTTCCTTGTGGATTTCCACAGAATGTTCTGGTGTCCTCCCAGATACCTGGTTGGTTGGTTAAATAACGACTGCAAACTGCCCCTTGTGCGCAATGTGGGTGGCAGGAGAGTCAAAGTGCTTGTGGGCATGTGTAAGAAATAGGTTATTGAATTAAATTTTGTGTACCAAAATTCATTATTTGTGCTATCCAGGCAATCCAACGCAGTGAAACAACCAATTCACAAATGCATTGACAAATAAATAAATGTCAAGAGTAGAATAACAAGAGCCAAATAGTGCAGGGAATGGAGAGAGTACAACATAATGCAGGGAATGGAGAGAGTACAACATAATGCAGGGAATGGAGAGAGTACAACATAATGCAGGGAATGGAGAAAAGGAGAGTTACAAAAGTCAGCACAATCTTTTGCAAGCTTGGGATCCATTCAAGAGACTGATAACATTAGGAAATAAACTGTTTTTGAATAACACAGTGTGAGGAATAATGGGATTGCTCTGATTGCTGGCCTCATTGGGCTGAGTGGCATTCTATGTTATATGAAATTCATCTTCCAAGAAATAACGAAGCTGGCGAACAAAAGGGGGGAGGGGCGGAGTGGAGAACAAAAAGAGGAGAAATTATCCTATCACTACGGCATGGGGCTTGCTTGCTGAGCCAACCGACCTACTTTCTGTCATCTTCCTGTGGTGCTGAAGCATGCATCAACCAATTATGGTTGGTGGCAGGATTGTGCTGTTAACCACCATGAGATACAATGACCTCATCACCACCTATCACAGATCTATTTACAGCTAATGCAAATAATTCTTAACACCAGTGCAGTTAGCATGTGTGGCTGGGTTCTGTGGGAGGAATGACATCTCTTGTTGGGGCTATGTAACAGCAGGCTTAATCAAAGCATTGGCGGACCGACTTGAAGAATTTTAGCTGTCCAGAGAGTGAGATAATTTGTGTGTATGTCCCAGATATAGAATGGCTCGGTCTTCTTTCTGTCAACAGAAAGAAAGATAAGATAGAGGATTAAAACGTGAGATCCCTCAGAAGATTATTAGTTACCATGTGAAATCAAAGAGAGAAAGCATTAAATGTATAGTCAAAGGGATGATATGGGTGTGTGTGAGAGGGAGAGAGAGAGAGAGAGAAAGAGACAGAGAGAAAGAGACAGAGAGACAGGCAGAGGAAGTCGACAGAAAGGGGAGAGAAAAAATGCAAGAAATAAACCTTTAGTCAAATGAATACAGAAGAAGGAAAGGAAGCCATGCCACAGGAACAAGGAGACTTGCAGACTGTTACTATTGCCATTATTAAATATTATTTCTTTGGATTGAATTAAAATTTTCTAATATATTTATTGAAAATAACCAAATGACTGCAGAAGAAGTCCTGAACAAATTATTTGAAATCTGATTCTACTGAATTCTTAAAGACAAAATTGCATTTGGCCAACATTTACAAAGGAGCAATCTTAAGCTATATTTCCTGTTTGCATCTCTAGGAAATGCCTCCCTTGGTAACAGGTATCAATGTGACTCCTGCTATAGTCGCCCCACTGAGAGGGCCTGGAGGCAAAGTGAAATCAGTCACGGGAATGATGTAGAAAAAATAGGACGAGCATTTGAGATGAAGTAGTCTAGACTAAATAACTTACTTGAGCACATCTTTCCCCGAAAGGCTAAGTAACCACTTATTGCTATTGTTAATGACCCTGATACGCCTTAAAGAATTCAAACAGCGGAAGTCATCAGGGACTTGTGAGTTCTGCAAAACAGAAACAAAGCACTTGAAGGTGAGGTTCAGGGAGAAGTGCAAGGTGGTTTAAATGACTGGCATTCAAAATGAGACAGAAATATCCTGCTACTTATCTATGGGTTAGTTGTTTGGAGATTAAGGCAAAACAAAGGGAATTTTAAATTTTGGTAAAAGTAGTAGACAGTTTAGCAATCGCATAAACATTGTTCTCACTATCACATGCATACACAATGCACACCTATGCAAACAAACAATAACAAATGTACAATCACATTCACTCATCGTCTCATCCAAATACATTCATATGCTCTTACTCATCCTAACGCATGTAAACACACCCAAACAAACTCTCACACATTCTTACTTACATGTAATAAGGATACGCTCAAGTACACCCACCTAACGCAAAAAAAAATCACACCAACACAGTAGACACACAACTGCTGTTAGACATTAATGATTATACCTTTGAGGTCAATGCCACTTCTGGCATGCTTGGATTAAAATGAATTGCAAAGTGTAAAGAGCCAATTCATCAAGAGTTCCAGGGTTTAATTTTGAAATAGAATATGACAAGTGAACGCATACTGATTTTTTTTAAGCTTATCATGGTCCAAATACCGCCCATGTCCATAATCTCATGTTAATTACTGGGGAATTGGGGGCAGTGAGTGGAGGAATAGCTCATGTACCGGCTGGATCTCTAACTCGCCATTAACTTGCACAGTCCCCTGAATATGTTCCTTATTCCAACAACTCTGCACCATGGTTTGAAAGATAAATGGAAGCACAAATTCTATATGTGAAGATAACCCAACACATTTCACATCTAACACATTGGAAACAAGGAACATCTGTGAGGGAAGTAGACATAACATCCTTGTTCATGCATCTATTTATATAAGGGCAGCCCCACACAACTGCAGTTTGGCCCTGCAAGGAGATTTTGGAATGGGCTCGGACAGGGGCTGTTCATTCACCGTGCTCCCAAAATCCCTGTCAGCAACTCCAACTTTGCTTCACAGAGATTCAACATGCTTGAAAGACTTTGAGCGTGTGCCTTTCTTGGGCCTGGTCTCACCTCATGGTGAAAGAAGAGGGCAAAGTTCTGATCACCGCCACTGGAGACCTGCTTCAGCACATGGTAATTCGACGGGTCTGCCAACAGAGCAAAGCAAGTATCAATGCACAAATCTGGCTGTGGTCAGTCACACTTTTAGAATTATTAACATTAACAGAGGGATCTTGTGGCAGAAGTGGCCACACAAGTAGACAGGGTGGTAAAGAAAGTTCCTGTATACAGTTTCAATGTAGAACATTCATAGTGCATGGGGCAGAGTACAGGTCCTTCAGCCCATGCTGCTGTGCCAACACATTTTAGCCTACTCAACAATCTAAATCTTCCCTACTTTACACCCATAACCCTATTTTACTTCCATCCATGTCTTCTTTTTAAATGTCCCTTTTGTAGCAGCCTTCACTACCACCCCCAGCACCCACTACTCTCTCTGCAAAAAATGTACTCCTGAGTCTCCCCTAACCTTTCCTCCCATCTATATGTCCTCTGGTATTTAGAGTTTGCTCTAAAGTTTGTTTGCCTTCATTGGTTGGGGCATTGAGCGCAAAAGCCCTGGGGGGTGGGGGGAGAGCATAATGGCATAGGGGATGAAGGTGAAATTACAACTCTCCCGGGGGATTAAAATATTAAGCCTGAATCCTGAATTAAAAATGGATTTTAAATTAAAATGTATTCAAATACTCCAGAGTTTACCTAGAAGCTGTTGGACATAGCAGCTAGAGGAAAGAAAGCAGTAAGAGAGAAGAAAATCGCAAGTAAGTATATTAAAAGGAACAAGGAAGAACAGCCTACATTACAGGTGGAGCCTGGGTCTCTTCCAAAGCAACTGATTCGCATGATAACGGCTTACTTCCAGCCAAAACCAGCGCCACCTCCTGAGAACACCAGGGAAGATGGTGCCGGGTCGATCCAGATCTCCCCTCAAGAATATACTAATATTCGCAAAGGTTTATTTCCACGCATGCCTGAAGAAGGAGATTATGCCTTGGAATGGTCACTCCATAGCGCCATCCCCAGTAGTGCTGGTGAAGTGAAGGAAATGCAGGCGGAAATTCCAAACATGCCAGAACTGTCAGGAGTACCTGCAGTTTTGACAGCTAGTGATCAAGAGACGAAGGGAGATCAAGAAGAATCAGATAAAGCTGAAGATGATTAAGAAGATAGAGAGGAAACACCAGGGGCTTCAAGTTTTGGTAAAAAAAGAACCAAATATAAAAGATCTTTACTTACTAATAATGGGTCAATATTAAGTTATAAGGGCTGATATTAGAGATGCGAGATCTGATCTGAAAAAAGCTAAAAGTGAAATTAAGGAAGTTAAAGCAACAGTCCAAAGAGTTGATTTGGATCTGCAGAGACTTAAAAATGATATGGATATCTATATGGATAGAATTGAAAGAGTTGAAAATTCAGATACACTCTTGGAAAAACAGAGGAAAGAAATGATGGATAAGATGGAAAATCAAAGTAGACGGAACAATGTTAAAATTGTTGGACTTGAAGAAGATTTTGAAAGAAGTGGCGATCCTATGGAATTTTTTTCAAAAATGGATTCCTGGAATCTTGGGAGAAGAAAAGTTTCCAAATGGAATCGAATTGGAAGGGGCTCATTGAGCTTTACGGAGGAAGGCACAGCCCAATCAACCATCAAATGCTATATTGATTAAATGTCTGTGATATCAAGACAAAGAGAAAATTTTAAGATTCACGGTCCAAAAGGCAAGGCAGGACATGGAACCTATGGTTATTGTTGGAAATAATTTTTTTTTTATATGAGGATTTAAGAAAAGCAGTGGTGGAGAGAAGAAAACAATTCAATCCAATGAAGGCGATTCGTTGGAAGAAAGGCTATAAGTTTACTTTCAGATATTCAACTATGTTGAAAGTGTTTTTGGTGAATGAATGACTTAAGTTCTTTATGGATGAAGAAGAAGCATGAAGATTTGCAGAATCACTTCCTATAATTAAGGAAAAGCAGCAAGAATTGTTGAGTTCAAGTCCTCAGCAAGAAGTTCAGAGGGGTGCTGCGAATCCAAATTACACTGAAGAAAGTTGTGCCAAAGCAGATTATAAGCTGTCAAAAGGAGTCTCAGTTGAAGCCAGAAACTCAGATGGAAACCTCTAATTGATGATGATCAAGTTAATGTGGACCTTGAAGCGGTAGGTGATTTATGATCTCTAATGTGTAATTAATTAATTAATTCTTCCCCTTTTGGGGGCGGGGAGGGGAGGTTTAGACAGTCTTCCTTGTTTGCCCAAACCATTATGTGCCACAATCCGTACGGTGGAGGGAAATAGTGCTGTTATTTTTTTTTTATTCAGCAGTTTTTGGGGTTTTTTAATAGTTTTTTTTTAAAGTATTAGTTTTCTTGTTTGGGTACTATAAAATAGATTGTAACACAAATATTATAACATTGATTGTAACACAAACATTATGAAATAGATTGTAGAACAAACATTATGAAATAGATTGTAGACTATATGTTAACTTTTATCTTAACTAATTACTAATGCTTAGAAGGGAGAGCTAGTTATTTGCTTGGGGGCAAACGGGGAGAAAACTTGTAAACGGGCAATGGGATCGGGGAAACGGCTGGGGGGTATACGCAAAGGAGGGTTGGGGGGAGCCCTCGCCCGCCAGCCGAACAACCCCGTGAACAGAACCCGTATAGAGCTTGGCAATAGTAGGCGAACTAATGTAACGTGGTGGTAGCGTAGTCAGGGCAAGATTGTCCTCTAAAGAGGACAAAGGAGGGATTGTTAGGTAAAAACATCATGAGCTGGGAATGTAGAGGGAGTCACCCAGTGCTGGGCCGTAACAAGATGCAGTTGTGACCTTGTACTCTCAAGATAAGAGTGGGGATGACAAATTGATGTGCAGGAGGCTAGCAGAGAGGGACAGCAACAGTTTATTCATTGGACAATGTCATGGTATGATCATTTACTAAGTACGTATCCTAAAGTATATAAAAAACACCACTTGCTGATAACGGCAGAATGCGCCTTCTCCAACTAACACTGTTAGTTGCAAGTGTTACAATCCGGCAATAAAGAACAAAGAACCTTGATTTCAACTCAGTCTGGTGTTTGACTCACTCATTCATGAACAAAGCAGACCTAACAGTACTAATAGATTTTTTAAAATTCTTTTTTTATTTTATTCTTAAAGGACAGAAATTTCACACAGGAATCAGGATAAAGAAACCTGAGAGAACGGGATTGGAAGAGATTTTGATTGGGATAATGTATGATTAAAAATATTTTTTTTTCTCTAGTTTTAATGTTAATGCATTACCAGTAAGAATTTTTGATACTATATAATAGATCCTGTGGGGAGATTTATTCTGAAATGTGGACATTGGTGAATATATATGCACAAAATGTAGGTGATGGAGATTTTATAAAGAATACTTTGTTACTCTTGGTGGAAGCACAAGAAAAGGTTTTAATAGGAAGAGATATCAATTTTGTTGTCTTGATCCATTATTGGATAAATTTTTAAAAATAGTAATAAGAGCTAAAGCGGCAATGCCTATATTAAGTTATATGAAGCAATTAAATTTAGTTGATATTTGGCAAAAGTTGAATCCTAGAGAAAGAGACGATTCTTTTTATTTACATAGACATGATTCTTATTCGAGAATAGATTTTTTTTATTATCGGCACAGTTACAAGGAAGGATTACTAAAGTTGATTATAAAGCAAGAATACTTTCTGTTCACTCATTGATATTGATGTTTTTTTTATTGATATGTTCAACTTTAGAGGAAAGAAATATACTCTATAGATGGAGATTTAATGCTACATTATTAAAAAGAGTAGATTTTTGTGATTTAATAAGAAAGCAAATTCAATTATTTTTATGCTAATTTTAATTCAATAGATAATAAATGAATTATTCGGGATGCGTTAAAAGAACATACAAGAGGGAAAATAATAAGTTACTCAGCTAAAATTAAAAAGGAATATATAATAGAGACTAATCAATTAGAACAGATCATAGGTAAATTAGAAAAAGATTTCAAAATAATCCTTCTGAAGAAAAGGCATTTGACAGATTAGAATGGGAGTTCCTCTAAAGTTTTAGAGAAATTAAAATTGGGTTCAATTTTTATAGATCGGTCTAGAACGATGTATAAAAAAACCTGTTGCAAAGATAGTGACAAGTGGACAGGCGAAGGGAAAATGTTTGAAGATGATGTGCAGGGCAAATTCTTTTTTCTCAAAGAATGGAAAGTGCCTGGAACATGCTGTTTGGCCAGCCAATAAATAGAGGGGATGCGGTGGAAGCTGTTACATTCGTGATGTTTAAGAGACATTTAGACAAGCAAGTGAACATATAAAGAATGGATCATGGGCAGGCAGATGGAGAAGCTTAATTTGGCACTGTGCTTGGCCAATAGGCATTTCTATGCTATACTGTTGTGTGCCACATTTGCAATCTTCAATTTTAACACTCACAGGTCGGCCCAATTAACGCAATGCTATTACAGCTCCAGTGACTCGGGTTTGCACCTGGCATTACCTTTAAGGAGTTTGTACGTTCTCCCAGTGACTTGCATGGGTTTCCTCCAGATATTCCAGTTTACTCCTACCCTCCAAAAATGTACTGTCCTTGTATGTTAATTAGTGCCTTTAGCCAGAATGGGCTTCATGTCTAGAAGGGCCGGTTACATTTCTGTATTTCTAAAATAAGAATTAAGTCCTCCCCCCACCTCCCACCAACAGGTCACTTCAATGGATCCATTGTCATAGGAGATTGTCAAAGTCAGGAGTATATCAGAAGGAGCTATAAATCAGAACCAGTACAGTTCTAGTGTTTTGGCCAATGTTTGTTCCTACCCTTTAGTGAATTGAGGATATTAATCTGGGCTAAATAGTTCTTTTTCAGAAGACATAATCAAGACATCAGTTGCTCGTCAATGAATCAATAGTTCCGACCCTCAATTTAGCATTCACAAAGGATGGCACCTTCGATAATACAGAACACTCTGGAATTCACAATCTTTAGACTCAGAAAGGTGAGTATACCATTGACTCAAGGCTATCGACTCTTACTGGACAGCTAATTGTGATCAGAGCCCATTTGTATCTTGGGACACACTGATACAGATTTATTTTCCTTTGAAACACATAGTGGTAACTCATAGCTCATTGCTTCATTCAGTGTGAAACCAGGGGAACACAAGGTTCACCTGCATTGCTTCTTTGTCTTATGCCCCTGTTTGTTCCCCAGCTTATCATTACCATACAGACACCATGAAAAAATCTTGTGCCCACACAACCCTGTATTACAATAGGCAGAGCTGAGTCCACAGTCAGAATGGTCGAGCAGGCTCTATGGGTCAGATGGCTGACTCCTGCTCCAATTTCTTATGTCCTTATGAGCAAATAGAGAGAGTGTACATTGTACATTTATACATGAAGCTAAAAGAGCATGGTCATTGTTGCTGTTTAGGTATGCAGCTGATTACAGTATTATACAGCAAGGTCCAACAGTAGTTCCCACATCTGTGGGCATTCTTCACTTGCCATTTCCAATGATCTTATGCTTGTTGAATGAATCCCATCTTAAAAGGTCTTCTCACTTAGTGAGAGACTCTTCCCTCTTACCATCTCTTCATAGAGCCAATCCTTTTATTTGGTGAGCAACTCTTTAATCTCACTTAGTGAGAGACTCTTCCCTCTAACCATCTCTTCATAGAGCCAATCCTTTTATTTGTTGAGCAACTCTTTGATTCTGGTGCTCCATTTCCATGACAAATTATCCCATATCCAACAGATTCGTCCCTTCTGTATTGTCATTCCTCCTTGGGTTGAGACAACACTGACTTCACATGAGAACTGTACTGGTAGCCTACAATACTATTGTTTAGTACATAAAACCAAACAATGATGCATCACAACACTTGAAGAAAAAGACCTTAGTTTATAAACCTGTCCTTTCAGCAATTCTACATTTGTTTCCTTTTCTCTGCTTTTATTTTGAAGATTGTCATTCCTTCTTCCAAATGCAACACCAACTGAGGATATTTTAAACATTAGATGACAGGCAAATCACAACAATCCTCACTCAACAAAGGAAGGTGGGCATGCTCAGCAGGGAGCTTATTCTAGTAATCAACGGCAAGGTTAATGCCGCCAGCACAACCCAAAACTTACCGCTATTGATGCTAACAAACTCTTGTTCATCGTGGAAAGAGGACCACATCAGGACTTTCCTGCTTTGTTTGACTCAACCCAAAAAAGACAGCCAAATGGATCAATCAATGAGGTTCGCAATTGCTACAAGTTTATTCATATTGTCTGTGGTGATGTCCAACAGGAGAAATAACTCTTGTGAAAATTGAGCCAAAAATGAATCGAAGCTCAGACTTTTGTCACAGGCTTCATCATACTTAAACAGAACACAATTGCAGAAAATTAAACAAGAAATCATCCAGTTCTTACTGCAAGGATCAAAGTTCCCTGAAAGTGGCAATTCATGCCTACATCCTATTTTGAATAGGATCTTCCAATCTACTGGGACCTGTCCAGAGAATTTTGGCAAATTGTCACCACACTGATTCCATCTGCATTGAATTCGTCCATCGTTATTGAATGAAGATCTACCGGGACCAATGCCTGAAGAGGGCGCACAAAATCTGTGAACCGGTGCGGACTCGAAAGGCCAACATGGCCTGTTTCCGCTCCGTAAATGGTTATATGGTTATATGGTTAAGAAAGTCTGCAGATGCTGTGGTCGAGTGCAAGACACAAACATGCTGGAGAAACTCAGCAGGTCGAACGGTATCTATAGGAGGTAAAGAGAAATATATGTAATATATATGTAATATAGGTAGGAGAAATATATGTTTCATATATTTCTGCTAGACCTGCTGAGATTTTCCAGCACATTTGTGTATTTCGAAGGCCTCAGGCTTGAAACATTGGTTATCCTTTCCTTCCTATGGATGCTGCTTGACCTGCTGAGTTTCTCTAGCACATTTGTGTCTTGCACAATTGCAGAGAGACAAACTTGGGGGTTTCTACTTACCATTAGGGTCCACCTTGTACTTATGAGTTACCCAGTTTCCAGCCACTCTATATGGAACTTGAGCATTAACCATGCGTCCAGATCCCAGCTGACCTCTGTTGCCACGTCCAAAAGCATAGATCAGTCCAGAAGAAGGGACAAAGGCAAGTGTGTGCTGTCTGAAAGAAGCAAAGGCATGTCAAATGTTAGAGGCTGAATTTCATGTGATATTTAAACTAACAAAGTTGAAGTCAATAATTTTTCTGCAAACTGTCCAAAACTGAACAACTGCCTCTATCCTTTGATGCAGATTCATGGTTGAACTTATCCAACATCCACCCTTTGCCTGGAGTATTTATGGGGAGAATTCTGCCACCGTTACACAAGATGGTTTTAATCATTGCTATTCCTCAGGCTGCAGCTAAGCTATAGGTTGTGCCTGGTCTTTGTACTAAGCTGAATGACAGCACCTCTCATGTACCTTAATGAAGAAGAGAACATTTTACAACCATATGATCAGCTGGGATCCAATTTTTTCTTTATATACACAGCTACTATTCACAAACAACAAAGTGATAAGCTGCTGCAGTGATACTAAATGGATAACAAACATTGGCCAGGATCCAAGAAATTACTCCCTTCCTTTCTTTGAAATAATGCATTGGGACTTTTAATGCCCACCAAAAAGTCCAGACAGGTACTCTGTTGAACACCTGATCTGTGCTTTTGACCAAGCAGCATGTCATCAGTACCAGCCAGGAGTTTAAATCCAAACTTCTGGGGCCAGACTCCAGACTCAAGACATGAGGGCTGACACATCTGACACTAGAGGATTCCTTCAAGTGGACAGCATCTCATTTTAGGGATTACATGCCACTAGGCCTCTTGGACTTTGAACCCAAAAAGGGAATGGGTTATTGAGGCATTTACACAGATTAGGCAGTGACACTTACGGAGAAGTTGGAGCAGGAAAGATGACCGCAACAATAGACCAGTTAGATTTTTCCTTTCTTTATTGGATACAAGTGGCACAATACAGACCACATAGCATCCACCTGCAACTGTCATTGTATTACATCAAGAAACTGGAGGGACACAATGTATCTAGTAGTATCCATGAGTAGAAATGGTCAGTCAACATCTTGGGTCTACTCTCAATAAAAGGCCTGAATCCGAAAGGTTGAGCGACTATTTTTACCCACAGATGCTGCTCAAAGTTCAAGCATCTGCAGTTCATGTGTTTTGCTGTCATTGTCTGCTCACATGGGTATATTGGAAATAGGATAGGGACAAGAGGCAGCCATTTAGCCCTTCTTGTCTAACACAGTCAATCTGTATTTTGAACTCCACTTAGTCACCTTTACTCTACATCTTTTGAATCCGTAATTAGAAGAAACAGAACCAATGTGGGTTGAGTTAAGAAATGGCAAGGGTAAAAGGGCACTGCTGATAGTAATATACAGTAGCCAGGATGAGAATAAATTAAAACAGCAAGTTAAATAGGGAAGTCAGAAGGGCAACGTTTTTGTAGTCATGTTATTGTTATCGTGGGAATTTTAACATCCAAGTAGATTGGAAAAACCATGTTGGGACTGGATCTCAAGAGAACTTGTAGAATGCCTATGAGATACCTTTTTAGTGCAACTTGTTGATGAGCCAACTGGGGGATCAGCTGTACTGGATTGGATGTTGTGTAATGCACCACAGGAGATCAGAAAGCTAAGGGTAAAGGAACCAATAAGGGGGCAGTGATCACAAAATAAATGAATTCAATTTGAGATTTATCAAGGAAAAACTAAAGTCAAACCAATAAAAACACAATGCTGGAGAAATTCTGCTGGTCAAAGTGCTCTATATATCAAAAGCAAAGATACACAACCAACTTTCCCTATGCCTGTTAACTTTGCCTTTAATCCTGACAGGAACATACAAACTCTTACTCTCAAAATTTCACTTTACACTTTCCTCGCAAATCCTTGTCTGAAAATAACCTATCCCAATCCACGCATTTCTGATCCATTCTCAATTCTTCAAAATTGGTCTTTTTCAAATTTAGAATCTCAACCCAAGACCCACACCTATCTTTTTCCATAATTAACTTGAAGCTAATGGGATTTTGATCAATGGACCCAAAATGTTTCCCTACACATACTGGCTCATTCCCTAATAGGAGATCCAGTATTGCACTCTCTCTCATTGGTACCTTCTATATATTGATTTAGAAAACTTTCCGAAACACATTTCACAAAATCCAAGCCATCCAGCCCTTTTACAGTATGGGAGTCCCAGTCAAAATGAGTAAAGTTAAAATCTCGAACTATCATAAACTTATGTTTCCTGCAGCGGACTGCTATCTCTCTACAGATTTGCTCCTCCAATTCTCATTGACCTTTGGGCAGTCTATAAATCAACCCATGAGTGTGGTCATACTTTTGCTGCTCCTCAGCTCCACCCATATAGCCTCAGTAGATGAGGCCTCTGATCTGTCCTGCCTGAGCACAGCTGTGATATTTTCCCTGACATGCAATGCCACTACTCCCACTCTCCCTCCTCCCATTCTATTGCATCTAAAACAACAGAAACCCAGAACATTGAGCTGCCAGACCTGCCTTTCCTGCAACCAAATTTCACTAATGGTCACAATTTTATAATTCCTCTTGGCAGTCTGCGGTCATGTTCACCTGTCTTTCCTACAATACTCCTTACATTGAAATATATGCACCTGATAACTTTTCCACCACATTCAACCTGTTGATTTCTAACAGTATACAATTTTAACATCATCTTTTCTCTCCTCCACTCCTCTATCTGCTCTGGTTCCCCTCCTCCTACAAATCTACTTTGAACCCTTTGGAGCAGCACTTGCAAAGCTTCCCACAAGGATATTAGTCCCCCTCCAGTTCAGATGCAAACCATCCTATTGGAACAGGTCCCACTTTCCCTGGAAGAGAGCGCAATGATCCAGAAACTTGAAGCTCTCCCTCCTGCACCATGTTCAGCCACATGTTAAACTGCATTATCCTCCTATTTCTAACCTCACTAGCACATAGCATTGGCAGAAATCCTGAGATCACAAGCCTAGAGGTCCTGTCCTTCAACCTAGTACCTAACACCCTGAACTCTTCTTGCAGGACCTCCACGCCCTTCCTATCCATGTCATTGGTCCCTATATGGACTATGACACCTGGCTGCTCACCCTCCCTCTTGAGAATGCCATGAAATCAATCTGATATATCTCAGACCCTGACACCAGGGAGACAACATATCATACAGGATACTCAATAGCTTGACCAGAACCTCTTATCTGTCCCCCTTAACTATGGAATCCTCAATCACTACAGCTCACCTCTTCTCCTCCCTTCCTTTCTTAGCCACAGGACCAGACTCTGAACCTGAGACCTGATCGCCATGGCATCACCCCCTCTGCCTCTCTAATGATCCAGAATTCATCCAACCCAGGTCAAATTCCTTAACTCGGTTTGTCAAGAGCTGCAGCTGGATGCACTTCTCACTGCTGGCTTCCCCGACGATGCACATTCTGTAAAAGAAGTATTCCCCTGCCTTGGCTGCCATACTTGCTGTCTATAACTATTGGAAAAACATATGATATTGTATATAAAACCTGCCCTTACTTGTGCCTACCTGAGGAATCCTTTTTCCTCGAATAGGGTGGCCTTTACTTATTTTAACTCCTGATCCAGCACCTCAGCCCCTATTCACCATATCCTGAGCCAAAGTCTTTCCACTCTGACTCAGCCCACTCTGTCGATAGCTGCTCCACTACACAGTCCTTCATTTTTATAGTAATTTTTGGGGCACCTGATCGCTATTGTCTTTCAAATGTTGAACTCGATTGTCCAATCAGCTGCAATCTGCTGCCTTTTCTTTTCAACCCTTTTATCTACAACTTGAACTCGATTGCCCAATCAGGTGCTTCACTCTTTTTAAATGTTCAGTTCGATTTCCCCAGGGACAAATAAAGGAGAAACATGTCTTTGTCCCAAATATTATGGAGGGCACTATAGCTGGGACCCATGGAGGTATCCATGGCTATTCCTTTGATTTGAAGAAAGTGGGATGAGGCAAAGGAGAAGTTATCAATGAGAACTTCTGCAAGGCAGGGGAATGTGGTAGTGGAGGTTGACTAGCTGGGTCTCTTTCCAAGAAAGAAACAAAAGGCTTTGACACCTTCTGTATGGGGGCTGGAGGTGTAAAGGGTTTAGATGTCCATAATGAAAATGAGGCAAAATTCAGGGAATTGAAACTCATTGAAGAGATGGAGGGAATGTGAGGTAACGTGGATGTAGTCAAGGAAAGACCAGGGATGCAGTGCTGCTGGAGCACTGCTCCGCCACCTTATCGGGCTGCTTAGGGCAGCAGCAGCTTAATGCGAGATCAAGGCTATCTTCGTTACCCATAAACCGCCAAACAGCTGGAACTGCTCTACCAGTGCCAGCGCCAGGGAAATGCACATGCTTGTTGCACAACTACCACCCCCCCGCCCCCACAACCCGAGCACTATTCTCTATTCTGGAAATACCTGTTTATTCCACGACCAGTCATCCTACAATTCACTGTCAATTATACAACGCCAAATACAACATAGCAGTCACCAAGGCCAGGTCTCACAAGACCTCCTTGTCACTGTTTTTTGGTGAGCTCCGGCACCTAAAAATTTGCACTGCACCCTGGGTAAGATGATACTAGTTCAGTGGGGATAGAGCAATCCAGATAATTGGGTTTATTTATCTTGGGTAAGAGGTAGAACTGGGAAGTGCAGGGATGGGAAACAATAAGATTGGAAGCCATAGGAGGGAGATGACCAGAGGTTGGAGATGGTCATGATATTCTGTGGTGGGGTCCTGTAGAAGGGATAAGCAGGAGGAGGTGTTTGAAAGCTGTTGTACCTCAGCAAGGTAGAGGTCGGGAGGAGTCACGTGATGGAGTAGTGGCCGGACGGTGAACTCCAGCCCTCTCCAGAAAAGTCGGGAAAAACAAGAGAAAATACAAAGGCACAGAAATACAAGTTAAAGAAAAGTGAGTATAAAGGTGGAAAGAAGATGGAGACAAAAGAAGAAAAATCAAAATCAACGGTAAGAAGAGAGGAAGAGAAGACAACGGAGGAAAAAGGTGAAGGCCTTACCTGTCCGAAGAGGCCCGCTGTGGAGGCAGGAGCCCACTACCTCAGGTCGGTAGAAAAAGAACTACAACAATGGCTCACAGAGCCGAGTAAAAGTGCGCAACCGCGCATGCGCGAGGAGTCGCGCATGTGTGATGCGCATGAAAAAAAACACACCGACGGGAGGGGGGACCAGCTGGGGAGTCGATCTCCACAGCCGGCAACGACAGCTGCAGAACACCTGCAGCAAGAAGAGACCACAGAAGACAATAGAAACAAGAAAGAAGAGGAGGAAAGGGCACCAAAGAAACAACAGATGGCCAACCCAGAGGAAGAAGAAGAGGAAGAATACAGTGAAATAGATAAAGGGAAAGGCAAGGTAAAGGATATACTTGCTCTTGTTAGAGGATACATGGAGTCATTTAAAGAATGGCAAACACAGGAATTCAATGATTTAAGAAGAAGAATAAACAACACAGAAGAGAAAGTGAATAAAATAGATATGACCTTAACAGAAATGGGGAAAAAAATGGACAAGATGGAAGAACGGGCAGTAGCAGCAGAAATGGAGGTAGGAGACTTAAAAAAGAAATTGGAGGAATCTAATAAAAAAACTAAAGAGACACAAGAACTACTAGCTCAAAAAATAGATATAATGGAAAATTATAACAGAAGAAATAACATAAAGATAGTGGGCCTTAAGGAAGATGAAGAAGGCAAGAATATGAGGGAGTTTATAAAAGAGTGGATCCCTAAGACCCTAGGATGTCCAGAACTACAGCAAGAAATGGAAATAGAAAGGGCACATAGAGCATTGGCCTCTAAACCACAACCACAACAAAAACCAAGATCTATTGTAGTAAAATTCCTAAGATATACTACAAGAGAAAAGGTACTGGAGAAGACAATGGAAAAAGTAAGAGAGGGCAACAAACCACTGGAGTATAAAGGGCAAAAAATCTTCATTTATCCAGATATAAGTTT
The DNA here is from genome assembly GCF_036971445.1 of Narcine bancroftii. Taxonomy (NCBI): domain Eukaryota; kingdom Metazoa; phylum Chordata; class Chondrichthyes; order Torpediniformes; family Narcinidae; genus Narcine; species Narcine bancroftii. Next base: position 166,350,838 of record NC_091471.1, read on the forward strand.
TGAACTCCTAAAGAAGAGAAAAGAGTTCAATACAGCAAAGGCGATTTTATGGAAGAAAGGGTATAAATTTACACTGAAGCATCCTGCGGTATTGAAAATATTTATTCCAGGACAACAAAACAGACTGTTCTCGGATCCAGAAGAAGCACGAAAATTTGCAGAACAATTACAAAAATAGACTGAGGGATGAAGACGGGTAATGAGAGTAAAAATGATCACGATTGATATGTATGTGGGTAAAGACAAAAATAGACTGAGGGATGAAGACGGGTAATGAGGGTAAAAATGACCACGATTGATAAGTATGCGGGTAAAGAGGTATAAGAGTGAATAGAGACAATGGGCATACGTGAAAGTATCTGTAATTAGAGGAAAACATAGATAGTATAGACAAGAATTAATAAGGGAAGGTAATGGAATAGAGAGAATAAGGAGGGAATTAAAAGAGTGACCTTTGTGACATATGAAAAGTGAAATCTTTTCTGGGGGGGGCTGGGTGGGGGAAAAGAGCGGTCACTGCAAAATCAGTTGACGCTTGCGAGTGGATTCGCAAATCCAAATGGAGAGGGGAGATGTGGTTGTCCGACAAGGGATAAAGGACAACTCAGGAGGGGAAGGGGAGATTGGGGATAAAGAAGATAGAAATAGAATAAGGAAAATGTTGGATGTTGTAGGAATGTTGTCTGGTAAAAAGTTGAAAATAAGAAAACAGAAATGGAAAAGGAGGAAAGGTAATGATGGAAAAACGGAAAGAGAAGATAAACAAAATATAAAATGGCTACGCTGAACTATATGACTTTAAATATTAATGGAATACATAACCAAATTAAAAGGAAGAAACAACTAAATTTACTGAAAAAGGTAAAAATAAATATAGCATTTGTCCAAGAAACACACTTAACTGAATTGGAGCACAAGAAATTAAAGAGAGATTGGGTAGGACATGTAACAGCAGCATCGTATAATTCAAAAGCAAGAGGAGTGGCTATATTAATTAGCAAAAATGTGCCATTTAAAATAGAAGAGGAAATAATAGATCCAGCAGGGAGATATGTTATGATAAAATGTCAGATATATTCGGAGCTTTGGAATCTACTTAATATATATTCACCTAACGAAGAAGATCAAAAGTTTATGCAAGATATCTTTTTGAAGGTAGCTAATACGCAAGGGAACATACTAATAGGAGGGGATTTCAATCTGAATTTGGATCCAAATATGGATAAAACGGGGAAAAAAATTAACAGGAAGAACAAAGTAACCAAATTTATAATTAAATCAATGCAAGAAATGAAACTTGTGGACATATGGAGGAAACAAAACCGAAAAGAAAAGGAATACTCATACTACTCGACTAGACATAAAACATACTCAAGAATAGACCTATTTTTGTTATCAGCTAGTATGCAGGATAGGGTAAGAAAAACAGAATATAAAGCGAGAATGCTATCGGACCATTCACCCTTAATACTGACAGTAAAGCTAGAAGACATCCCTCCAAGAATGTATAGATGGAGATTAAACCCCATGCTACTTAAAAGACAGGATTTTAGAGAATTTATTGAAAAACAATTAAAAATGTACTTTGAAGTAAATACGGAATCAGTGGAAGATAAGTTTATACTATGGGACACAATGAAAGCATTCATTAGAGGACAAATAATAAGTTATGCAACCAAGATGAAGAAGGACTATAATCAGGAAACAGAGCAGTTGGAAAGGGAAATAGTAAACATAGAAAAAAAATTAGCAATAAAGGAAGATACAACCAAAAGAAGAGAATTGGCGGATAAAAAAATAAAATATGAAACATTACAAACATATAAGGTGGAGAAGAATATAATGAAGACAAAACAGAAATATTATGAACTAGGTGAAAAAACACACAAAATCTTAGCATGGCAGCTTAAGACAGAGCAAACTAAGAAAATGGTATTGGCAACAAGGAAAAAAGACAAACAAATTACATATAATCCAAAAGAAATTAAGGAAAACTTCAGAGAATTCTATGAACAATTATACCGAACTGAAAACGAAGGGAAAGAAGGGAAAATAGATGAATTTTTGACTAAAATTGAACTACCAAAACTACAAATAGAGGAACAAAATAAATTAACAGAACCATTTGGAACAGTAGAAATACAAGAGATAATAAAAAAAATTACCAAATAATAAGACACCAGGAGAGGATGGACTCCCAATAGAATTCTACAAAACATTTAAAGATCTATTAATACCACCCCTCCTGGATGTAATCAACCAGATTGATGAGACACAAAACTTACCAGATTCATGTAAAACAGCAATAATTACAGTGATACTAAAACAAGGGAAAGATCCACTCTCACCAGCGTCATATAGACCAATATCTCTGCTAAACACAGATTATAAGATAATAGCTAAACTATTAGCAAACAGATTAGCAGAACAGGTACCGAAAATGGTAAATTTAGACCAAACTGGATTTATCAAAAAAAGACGCACAACAGACAATATTTTTAAATTTATTAACTTAATTCATGCAGTAGAAGGAAATAAAGCACCTGCAGTAGCAGTTGCTTTAGACGCAGAGAAGGCCTTCAACAGAGTAGAATGGAATTACTGGTTCAAAGTATTGCAAAAATTCAGTTTACCGGAGAAGTATATTAATTGGATTAAAGCATTATATAAGGGACCGTTAGCGAAAGTGACAGTAAATGGACATGTATCAAAGCAATTTAACTTAAGCAGGTCAACGCGGCAGGGATGCCCACTATCACCATTATTGTTTGCGCTAGCTATAGAACCACTAGCAGAATCGATAAGAATAGATAATAATATAAAAGGAATAAAAATAAAAGACAGGGAATATAAAATCAGTCTATTTGCGGATGATGTGATAGTGTACTTAACAGAACCAGAACTATCAATAAAAGAATTATATAAGAAATTGAAGGAATATGGAGAAGTGTCGGGATACAAGATAAACGTAAATAAAAGTGAAGCAATGCCTATGAATAACGCGGATTTCTCAAAATTTAAGAAGGAATCCATTCAGATGGCAAATGCAGGCAATAAGATACCTAGGTGTACAAATAAACAAAAATCTAGGCCAATTATATAAACTCAATTACAATCCACTAATGAAAAAATTACAGGACGATTTAGAGCATTGGAAAGAGCTACCACTAACACTGATAGGAAGGATAAACTGTATTAAGATGAACATTTTTCCAAGGATACTATACTTATTTCAGGCATTGCCAATACAACTGACAGAAAAATTCTTCAAAGAGTTAAAGAAAATAATAAGGAAATTTTTATGGAGAGGGGGGAAACCGAGGATAGCACTAGATAAATTAACAGAATGGTATAAACAAGGAGGCTTAAAATTGCCAGACTTCAAAAATTATTATAGAGCCGCACAATTAAGGAGAATCTATCAGATTTTTATCAAACAAGGGAAAAACCAGACTGGACGAGATTAGAATTAGATAAAATAGGGGAAAAGATACCTGAACACATATTATATAAATGGGACGAAAAATTGGTACAACATAGAACTTCTCCAGTATTACACCATCTCCTCAATATATGGAAGAAGATTCATGTAGAAAGAAATAAAACAAATTATCAATTACCAAAACTAATATTGACGCAAAATAAGCTACTCCCTTTTACAATAGACAACCTTTCGTTTAGAAAATGGGAAAAAAAAGGGATTAAAAGAATAGAAAATTGTTTTTCAGGAAGTAGATTCTTATCCTTTGAACAAATGAGAGATAAGTACAATATAACTGGAGATACAGCGCTGGCATATTACCAACTGAGATCCTACTTGAAAGATAAATTAGGAAGCAATTTGAGTTTACCAGAGGGAAGTAACCTTGAATATGTGATTACAGATACAATGTTAATCAAAAGATTTATAACAAATATGTATATTAAACTGCAAGAAAAGGAGAATGAGGAAACAAATGGTAAAACTAAACAAAAATGGGAACAAGATTTAAATATAACGATAAAAAAGGAAAGATGGGAGAAATTATGTTCTGGAACGATGAGAAATACAATAAATACGAGGCTGCGTATGATACAATATAATTGGTTACACAGACTATACATTACACCACAAAAGTTAAATAAATGGGACCCAACAGTATCTGATAGATGTTTTCGATGTAAAAAAGAAAGGGGAACAACAATTCATGCAATCTGGACATGTGAGAGAGTAGAAAAATTTTGGGATGATCTCAATCAGATATTAAATAAAATAACAGAAAGCAATATACCAAAGAATCCAGAGATCTTTCTCCTAAGTAACATAAAAAATAAAGAATTTGGAATTGACTTGGAAGATGCACAAAAAAGATTTGTTAAGATAGCCCTAGCCGTAGCAAAAAAATGTATTATGTCAACCTGGAAATTGGAAGATGATTTGAAAATACAACAATGGTATATAGAAATGAATAAATGTATTCCATTAGAAAAAATAACATATAGTTTAAGAAATAATATTGAAATATTCGAACAAGTATGGGAGCCTTACATTAAATACAATAGCGAAAACCTACCGGGGACAAACATTACCTAAGTTGATGGAAGGAGAAGGAAAGAAAAGAATGGACTCTGTAGAATTTCTGGTGTATTTTTGTTGAATGACAACATTGTCTGACTGAATTAATGCAACCTAGATTGTATACCTAAAATGGATGAGAGGGGGGGTGGCTTGGGAGGAGGGGGGGGGAGAAAAAGTCACTGTAAATGTGTGAAAAAGAAAAAGTGTATATCATGGCTATTGTGATTTATGGTGTGAAAAATAAAAAATTTAAAAAAAAAGCAAGGTAGAGGTCAGTGCGCCAAACCACAACAGCACCATACTTGTCTGTGGGTTTGACAGAAACCAATTCCGCACCTCATTCCCAAGCTGACATGTCATGGCCTCATGCATTATCCCACCAAGACCACCTGTAAATTGGAGGTAAAACACTTGATTTTCTGTCTGGGCACTCTCTAACCAGATGGGATTAACATCTCTGGTTTCTTCTAGCCTACTCTCCTTTCTTCCTCCCTTCCCATTTGCCTTCTTTCCTTCAGCTCTCCACCCCTTCCCTCCCAATTCACAGAGCCTCCCCTCCTCCTCCCCCTGCTTACTGGTGTGCCCTCCCTCCCTTATCCACCTATAACCTTCTGCCTTTCGGACTGTACTCGTCACCATGCCCCTCCCTCCCCCACCATTTTGTTTGGCGCTTGCCTATATTTTTTTTCATCCCTTGATGAAGGGCTCAAGCCCAAAACATTGGTAGTGTATCTTTATCTTTGCTATTTAAAGTACACTTTTTTTCCAGCTGAGTTTCTTCAGCATTGTGTTTTTACTTCAAGCATGGTGTTTGCAGACTTCTGTGATTTGCTTCCAGAACTAAAGTCACATGTGTCAGTATTTCAGTGGATTATAGGAAATTGCAATGGTATGAAAGAGGGATTGGCCAAAGTAGATTGGAAGGGGGCACTAGCAGGGAGGATGGTAGAGCAGCAATGGATGGAGTTTCTGTGAGGATTGAGAAGGTACAGGATAGAAGCATTTCCAAATAAGACGAAATATTCAAAAGGAAAACTTACACAACTATGACTAACAAGAGTAATCAAAGCCAACATAAAAGCAAAATATAGGGCAGGCAAAGAAGCAAAAATTAGTTGGAAGATAGAAGAATGGGAATTTTTTTTTAAATTGCAGAAGGTAAAACATAAGGAATGAAAAGATGAAGTATGAAAGTAGACTAGCAAACAATATCAAAGAGGATATGAGCATTGGTAGCATTGGTCGTCATTCGGTTCGAAGAAGACACGTTGTGCAGTTCATCTGCAGACATGAAGGTGACTTTGCAGTCCCCGTCTGGAAGTGCAAAGTCGAGCACAATGGGGCATTGGAAGTCTGTTGTTGCAATAACTGTGGCTGCTGCTCTGCGGCACCATTCACGGCCTTCCACCAGTTTTTGGCAGCACCAATATAATATCAGAGGATATTAAATGCTTCTTCAAATAGATAAAGAGTAAAAGAGTGGTGAAGGTCAATCTAGGACGACTAAAAAGTGACACTAGAGAAATAATGGAAGACAAGGAGATGGCAGAGGAGCTAAACGAGTATTTTGCATCAGTCTTCACTGTGGAAGACATTAGCAGTGCGCCAGAGGTCTAAGGTGTCGTGATAATGAATATGTATGAGATGTACCGGAAGTCACGTGCTAACAGAGAGAGATAAGAACACAAGCAGGAGAACAAAGGAAAACAGGAAAATAAAGCCACTGAGAAGTTTACCGAAGTTTACCTGATAAAACTTGTGTTTAATGTTTTATTAACTTCACATTTCGGGCCACAAATGTGACATTGGCGACGAGGATGGGATAAGCTTGAAGAAAATTAAAGACTAAACAAGATTACAGAGGATTACAGACGACTTCAAGGTGATAAGAATTTTCTCTTTCACTCAGTACTTTTGGGGCTGGAATATTTCCTCATGGCTGGTGGAAACTGTGACTTTCTAACACATAGTGGAATTGCTCATTTTGACCCGACTGGTGATGCAAGCACTGTAAGTGTGAAGTGGAATGCATGGCTGGAAGAATTTGAATCCTACGCCGACAGTAGTGGCCTATTTCTAGATACAGGTACACTTGAACAAAAAGCACAGAGGAGGGCGTTACTTCTTTTCACTGCTGGACCTGCAGTTCGGGAAACATTTAAAACACTTTTGAATACTGGAAGAAAAGATGAGTACCGGAAAGTGGTAGATGCATTAAATGCACAGTATGTAGTGACACCGAATGCTACATTTCAATGCCATTTGTTTCGGAGAACGAGACAAGAAGATGGCCAGACAATTGCTCAGTACGTGACGAGACTACGCCAGCTAGCTGTTGGATGCAATTACATGCCAGCTGATTTGGACAACCAATTATTGGATCAAGTCGTACAGCACTGCAGATCAGATAAACTCAGAAGATGTCTACTGGCAAGAGGGAGTGAATTGGAACTCACCGATGCTTTAACCATTGCTGCTGCATTAGAGGTTGTTGAAGGGCAATTTCATACCATGACCCTGAAAGACAACTCAAGCCAGCAAATTAAGAGGCTCTCACATCGCCATAACCAGCCAAGATATACGCCGACACATGACGTGGAGTGTTATCGATGTGGATACCGAGGTCACTTTGGAAAAGACCCATATTGCCCGGCCAAAGGCAAAGTTTGCAGAAAGTGTGGAGGCAAGGACCACTTTGCAAAGAAGTGCAAAAGCAAGTCCAATGCAGACCAGAAGAGGAAGAGTACAACTTCCAAAGGCAAAGCCTGGGAGAAAGGAAAGTATCCTGGAAAGAAAGATACCATTCGCCAGATAGACGGTGACGATGATGATACCCAGGAGGAACAGAGTTGTTACCAATTTACGTTGAATGAAGTACGTCATGAGAAAGTCCCAGTGATCATTGGTGGAGTGACAGTTCAGGTCATTGTAGACTCAGGCAGTGACAGTAATGTGATTGATCGACATTTATGGGAGAAGTTGAAAAGGAAAAAGATCATCTGTACCTCAAAGAAGTGTTCCAAGAAACTGTATCCATACACAGCAACCAAGCCATTGCAGACCATTGGATGTTTTACTGCAACTGTTGAAGCTGGAGATAAGTACACCGAAGCAGAGTTTATGGTCATAGAAGAGAGGGGAGAACCATTGCTGAGTAGAAGCACAGCGCAAGACCTGGCAATACTTCATATTGGAGCTTGTGTCAATTCAATTCAGTCATACGAGGATATGAAGCAAGAATTCCCCGCAGTCTTCCAAGGAGTAGGAAAGCTGAAAGGTCAACAATTGAAGCTAGCGGTAGATGAAACGGTCAAACCCAAGGCACAACCAATGCGCCGAACTCCGTTTGGACTTTGTGGGAAAGTCGAAGCCAAAATTAAAGAATTGATCGAACAAGACATTATTGAACCGGTGGAACATTCGACTCAATGGGTCAGTCCCGTAGTGATTGTGCCCAACCCAAAGGGTGACATAAGACTATGTGTTGACATGAGAATGGCCAATGAAGCTATAATTAGAGAACGACACCCTATACCAACAGTGGAGGAAATACTTCAAAAACTAACTACCAGCAAGGTATTCTCAAAAATTGATCTGAAGTGGGGCTATCATCAATTAGAGCTGGATCCAGGTTCCCGAGATGTGACAACATTTGTGACTCACTGTGGATTGTATCGTTACAAGAGACTATCATTTGGAATTAATGCAGCTTCGGAGATCTACCAGTATGAAATCCATCGAGTGATTCAAGGCATTCCTGGGGTTGCCAACATTTCTGACGACATCATAGTCCATGCACTAACGAAGGAAGAGCATAACAAACGGTTGAGGCGTGTACTATCTAGACTACAGGAGGCAGGCCTTACCGTGAATGGAAACAAGTGCCAGTTCGGTGTGTCAGAAATGGACTTCATGGGACACAGACTTACACGGAAAGGACTAAACCCTGCAGAGGCCAAGGTGAAAGCTATTGAAGCGGCACGTGCACCTCAGAACGCAACAGAGGTGAGGAGTTTCCTGGGATTGGTCAATTTTTGTGCAAAGTTCATTCCTAATTTCGCTACAGTGGCAGAACCACTAAGGAAACTAACCAGGAAAGGAGTACCATTTCATTTTGGATCTGAGCAGAAGAAAGCGTTCACAGCACTGAAGCAAAGCCTGACAGATGCAAAAACTCTTGGATATTACGATCCGGCGGCATCAACCAAAGTCATAGTGGATGCCAGCCCGGTTGGTTTAGGAGCCGTGTTGGTCCAGATGCATGATGGAGGACCAAGAATCATTGCCTATGCCAGCAGATCGTTATCAGATGTGGAAAGAAGATACTCTCAGACAGAGAAAGAAGCACTCGGACTTGTATGAGCCTGTGAGAGGTTCCATGCATATTCATACGGCATTGGATTTGAACTCATCACAGATCATAAGCCATTAGAGGTGATCTATGCACCTAGATCCAAACCATGTGCCAGAATAGAGAGATGGGTACTCAGACTACAACCCTACAAATATAAAGTAATCCACATTGCAGGGAAAACAAACATTGCAGATCCGCTGTTCAGATTGGTGAAGGATGGAGGTCCACAATCCAAGTCAGAATTGGGAACAGAAACAGAGAGCTTTGTACGCTTCGGAGCTATTCAGGCGACACCGAAAGCTGTGACTACGAAGGAAGTCGAGAGAGAATCCGAACGTGATCCAGAACTCATGGAAGTAAGAGAATGCATACAGAGTGGACAATGGGACAAGTGTACTCACAAGGCTTACATTCCCATTAGAGACGAACTTTGTTGCATCGGACAGTGTGTATTAAGAGGTTGCAGATTGGTGATACCACAAAGACTGAGACCAAAGATCGTATCCTTAGCGCATGAAGGACACCTAGGCATTGTTGGTATCAAGCAAAACCTCAGGACCAAGGTATGGTGGCCAGGTTGTGATAAAGACCCGAGAAATTTGTTAAAACTTGTCACGGATGTCAAATCACAAGTAGGAGTAATCCGCCAGAACCGATCCGGAGTACGCAACTCCCGACAGGACCATGGATCGACGTAGCTGTTGATTTTCTTGGACCTTTACCGACGGGTGAATCAATTATGGTAGTGATAGATTACTACAGCAGATACTATGAGTACGTGGGGTTGAAGTCCACAACCACTGAAAAAACAATACATATATATAACAGACTCGCCAAGGCAAATAGCGCCTTTGGAAGACTACACAAAAGAGTCTGGAAAAACAACCAACTGAAAAACCTCACAAAGATAAGCGTATACAGAGCCGTTGTCATACCCACACTCCTGTTCGGCTCCGAATCATGGGTCCTCTACCGGCACCACCTACGGCTCCTAGAACGCTTCCACCAGCGTTGTCTCCGCTCCATCCTCAACATCCATTGGAGCGCTTTCATCCCTAACGTCGAAGTACTCGAGATGGCAGAGGTCGACAGCATCGAGTCCACGCTGCTGAAGATCCAGCTGCGCTGGATGGGTCACGTCTCCAGAATGGAGGACCATCGCCTTCCCAAGATCGTGTTATATGACGAGCTCTCCACTGGCCACCGTGACAGAGGGGCACCAAAGAAAAGGTACAAGGACTGCCTAAAGAAATCTCTTGGTGCCTGCCACATTGACCACCGCCAGTGGGCTGATAACGCCTCAAACCGTGCATCTTGGTGCCTCACAGTTTGGCGGGCAGCAACCTCCTTTGAAGAAGACCGCAGAGCCCACCTCACTGACAAAAGGCAAAGGAGGAAAAACCCAACACCCAACCCCAACCAACCAATTTTCCCCTGCAACCGCTGCAACCGTGTCTGCCTGTCCCGCATCGGACTTGTCAGCCACAAACGAGCCTGCAGCTGACGTGGACTTTTTACCCCCTCCATAAATCTTCGTCCGCGAAGCCAAGCCAAAGAAGAAGAATACTCTGACAATGGTCCACAATTCATTTCAGAGACATTTGCGGAATACATGAGGACCACAGGTATCCACCATCATAAAGTAACTCCGAAATGGCCGCAAGCCAACGGAGAAGTAGAGAGACAAAATCAGTTCATTGAAAAACGATTGAGGATTGCACACGCAGAAGGACAAAATTGGCGAGAAGCATTGCTATCTTATGTGGCTGTCTATCGAGCAACGCCTCATGCAACCACTGGAAAAAGTCCTGCAGAAGCATTTTTTGGGAGAAAAATCCGCACAAGAATGCCAGAAATAAAGGAAATCAGAGACGACCAGGAGATGAGGGACCACGATGCTGAAAAGAAAAGTGCAGCAAAGCTGTACACAGATTCGAAACGTGGAGCCAAGTACTCAGACATCATTCCAGGAGATAATGTTCTAGTGAGGCATGAAACTGGTGGTAAGCTAGACACACCTTATTACCATCAACCCTATACTGTTGTATCCAGAAGTGGCAGTATGGTGACAGTCAAGTCTCCGACTGGAGTCCTGTATAAGAGAAATGTATCAGGTGTAAAAAGGTACCACTCCAGAGATACATCAAGTGAAGAGGTTGAAAGGCCAATATGAGATGCTGAAACTGAGAGACCTGATGATGTCCCAGAGGCAGTTACCAGCACTCCTGGTGAAGTGACTAGAGCGCCAGAAACACCCGAAGCCGTGGCGAGCAGTATTTCCGACGCCGAGAGTGAACAACCGAGAAGTGACGACAATATCACAGGCAGGCCGAAACGAAACCGGAAAGTGCCCAAACGATACGAAGACTGTGCCATAATTTTAATAAGAACTTTGGGACAGTATTTAATCTTATATCATAAAGTGCATGTATGAGTGCTGTAGGAAGTAAACTTTATGTAGTTGAGTTATAGTATTACCATTAGTTACGATGTTTGTATGTTTCATAGGGATATTGGTAAGTGAAGGTAAAGTTTATTTCTGATTAAAGGAGGGATGTCATGATAATGAATATGTATGACATGTACCGGAAGTCACGTGGTAAGAGAGAGAGATAAGAACACAAGCAGGAGAACAAAGGAAAACGGGAAAATAAAGCCACTGAGAAGTTTACCGAAGTTTACCTGATAAAACTTGTGTTTAATGTTTTATTAACTTCACATTTCGGGCCACAAATGTGACATAAGGGTATCAGGGAAAGGATGTGAATCCAGTTACTATTTCAAGGGATAAGGTGCTCAAGAAGCTGAATGGTCTAAGTGTGGATAAGTATCCCAGACCAGATGGGTTTCAGGTTCTGAAATTCTTTGAAGTGACAAGATAAGTGCTAGATAAAGAAGTACTGGATAAAGGAGATACAGTGAATGCTTGTATTTGGATTTTCAAAAGGCCTCTGACAAAATGCTGCACATGAGACTACTTAGCTAGATAAGAGCCCATGGCATAACAGGAATCATACTAGCATGGGTAGATCAGTGGCAGATTGGGATCATATTCTGGTTGGCTGCCAGTTCCTACTGATGTTCCACAGGGATTGGTGTTGGGGTTGCTTCTTTTTATGTTGTATATTAGTGAGTTGGATGATGGAATGGAAGACTTTGTGGCCAAGTTTGCAGATTACATGAAGGTACGTGAAGAAGCAAGTAGTGTTGAGGAAATAGGGAGGCTATAGAAGTGTTAAATTAGATACAATGTCAAAAAGTGCACAGTCATGAATCTGGTAGATAAAATAAACGGGCAGAAATAGGCTATTAAGCCCATCAACTCTGCCCCACCAGTTAATCATTTTAAATTTAGACATACAACATCTTGGCCCATGAGCCTGTGCACACAATTATTGTACACCCATAATTAACCAATAATTATCGTGTTATATGGCGAGCTCTCCACTGGCCACCGTGACAGAGGTGCACCAAAGAAAAGGTACAAGGACTGCCTAAAGAAATCTCTTGGTGCCTGCCACATTGACCACCGCCAGTGGGCTGATATCGCCTCAAACCGTGCATCTTGGCGCCTCACAGTTTGGCGGGCAGCAACCTCCTTTGAAGAAGACCGCAGAGCCTACCTCACTGACAAAAGGCAAAGGAGGAAAAACCCAACACCCAACCCCAACCCACCAATTTTCCCCTGCAACCGCTGCAATCGTGTCTGCCTGTCCCGCATCGGACTTGTCAGCCACAAACGAGCCTGCAGCTGACGTGGACTTTTTACCCCCTCCATAAATCTTCGTCCGCGAAGCCAAGCCAAAGAAGAAAAAGAAGATTGTACACCAATAATTAACCCATAACCAATAATTGTACACCCAATTATCATTCAACCCCTGGTACATTTCTTATGGGTTATTGGAAACTGAAGCCCCTGGGAAAAACCCAAACAGACAAGGGAAGAACATACAAACTCCTTACAGACAGCGCGGGATTCGAACCTCAGTCCCTATCACTTGTGCTGTAACAACACTGCGCTAACTGCAACTCTAATTTTGCCACCCAAATGAGCTGATCCATTTTCCCACTCAGTCCCACTGCCCGGCCTCCTCCTCATAACCTTTAAGGCATTTAAATAGGAAATAATTAAGGCATAAAATAAGGGTTTATGACAGGCCATATCCAAATCCCTTCGTTCATCTTTACAATATCATCTCTGAAGCACCAACACTGCCCAGAACCTGCTGGTGCCAGACATGGGCTCCCTGCCTTCACATCAGCAGCTGGATTTCCAGCCTGTTCACTCACCTGCCGCAACTTATTTGGGACACTTCGCTTCCCATCAGTTCTTGGACTCTGCGGGGATTGATCTCATTGTTTCTGAAGTTGTGGCCCAGCTGACCACAAAGACCAGCTCCAAATGTAAAAACACCTCCATTCTGGGGAGAGGATGCATACCGTTCAATGTTATAGATCCATTAACAAAACAAGACCAGTCACCCCACAAGAGTCCGTGTCAGTCAGAAGAGAATCACTTCAGCTCCGCCCACCTCCCAGAACACATCCCTCATTGTGCTACTTTACAGACCGAATGGATTGCGCCTTCACCATCTTTATAGGCAGTGAGTTCCTCGCCCCCATTTTCTTCAAGATGGTTTGTTAGGTACATTGCAACCAAGACTACACTAACAATTGTCAACACAGTAAACAATTAAAGAGGATTCTAATGTAATATATCATGATCTAAAGAATGGCCAGTCAGTGCAATGTAAATATTAAAGCTTTGTTCATAACTGACGTTATGGATCTACCTCCAATAAGTAGAATACAAGAGTAATATCAAGGCCTGGATAGAGTGTATGTGGAGAGGATGTTTTCTATGGTGGGGGAGTCTGGGACCAGAGGGCACAGCCTCGGAATACAAAAATTCTCCGTTCATTACCGCAGATGGCTGTGGAGGCCGTCATTGGGGATATTTAAGGCAGAGATAGATACATTCCTGATCAGGAATTAATCCAAATCCATTCGTTCATCTTTACAATATTAGCTCTGAAGCACCAACACTGCCCAGAACCTGCTGGTGCCAGACATGGGCTCCCTGCCTTCACATCAGCAGCTGGATTTCCAGCCTGTTCACTCACCTGCCGCAACTTATTTGGGACACTTCGCTTCCCATCAGTTCTTGGACTCTGCGGGGATTGATCTCATTGTTTCTGAAGTTGTGGCCCAGCTGACCACAAAGACCAGCTCCAAATGTAAAAACACCTCCATTCTGGGGAGAGGATGCATACCGTTCTATGTTATAGATCCATTCACTACACAATTCTACTTGTCTTCTTTTAGACCATAAGACGTAGGAGTGAAATTAGGTCATTCAGCCGATTGAGTGCCTTGCCATTCCATACAATCCTCTTCAACCCTATTTTCCTGCCTTCTCCTCATAATATCAAGGCCTGGATAGAGTGGATGTGGAGAGGATGTTTTCTATGGTGGGGGAGTCTGGGATCAGAGGGCACAGCCTCGGAATACGAAAATTCTCCGTTCATTACCACAGATGGCTTATGAGGAGAAGGCAGGAAAATAGGGTTGAAGAGGATTGTATGGAATGGCAAGGCACTCGATCGGCTGAATGACCTAATTTCATTCCTATGTCTTATGGTCTAAAAGAAGACGAGTAAAATTGTGTAGTGAACTGGGATTCACTAGAGGTGTCCTGTACTGACGACTGGTCCCGCCTCCCAGACCCTCCCCCTGGGGGCCTGAATATAACCCTGGTTTCCCACCTAGAATTTAAACCCCCTCTGAAGCCTGTTCATGTGTTTTAAGCTAATAAAAGCATTAGTTTATCTTCCAGTCGAGTGTGGGCTTTTATCTACGCTACAAATTGTTCCAGGAATTCTGGGTTTTTGTTTCTGGGAAGAGTCAGGAGAATATTAGACCAAAGCAGATTGACCAGAGATAATATTGAGCAGAGGGAGTTTCAGAGAGGAAAGTTACAACAGGAAACAGACATAACTTAAAAAAAAATAACATTTCTGCTTTTTTTGGTTTATGTAATGATGTTCTCAATTTTAATTTATTATACCCACTCTCTTCTTCTGACTATCCATTCCATAGGATGATGATGGTTCCTTTCAGTCAGTTTGTGAGTTTGATATGAGGATACCCCAATCCTCAGAAAGGAACAGAGCGTGAATGGATTTTAGGTGAGTAGGGGGTCGCCCAGGTTCAGACCCACCCTCTCGACATCCCCTCCCAGATCCAGCAACACGGTGAGGTCAAAGGTAGCTGGGGGGAGTTCTGTTGCAGTGAAAGACCAGATCAAGCTTCGATGCAGGGGATGCCCTTTCCGTGCTTCACAGCACGTGTTTGCTCGATGGCCACTGACCCTACGAGAGGGTTTATCCGCCCACTATATTCACTCATAATTAATTTCATTGTTTAAAAACAAGAGGCCACCCTTTCCAACAGAAATAAGGTAATCTTTTTCGCTCTCTGGAAGGGTGAACCTTTGATGCTCCCTAGATCGTGGAAACACAGTCTTGGAAGCAGAATTTTTAAGGCAGATTCTTGATAAGCAAGGAGCGAAAGGTTAACAAGGATAGAGAGAAATTCAGAGATGAGATCACAATTATAAGAGCCATGATTTCATGAAGTGGAAGAGTAGGGTGAACAGACCAAATTCATGTGTTCTATTGGGGCCACCTTTTGAAGAAATGTAGCAGACTCAACATTTGCATAATGTCTTCTTCAGCAATATGGTAGTTAATTGATCATACACTTCCTGAGTGCCATGCACTGTGACCCAGCTCGTAACCCTGGTTGCATCATATCATTACCTTGGTTAAAGCTGCTGTATGTTCTTCACCACAACTAATGTAAACTATTTTCTGGCTCCTCAGGAACTTCACATGATTGGGCACATCTCGATCTACAAAGGCAAATAGGCACCATCAATAGCCTCCATTGATGAAAATAAGAAGGACCTAGAAATTCCTCAACATGCGAGAGCGTTGCCGGTGTGCTTGTAGGAATACAAATATCTGGAGTAAAATGAAAAATAGAAATCATTCCAATTTGGGAAGAATGCATGAGAATTTCAGCTGGAATCTAGGCCCTATTAATGGCTGTTTTAGAAATTTCCCACACCCAGATATACCAAGTGAGAGACAGAGCACATTATCTTGCTCTCACATTGATTGCTTGAGAAGGACAGAGAAAAGTTTCCAGTGCTCTATTTCCCATTTTTTATGCTTTTTTTTCCACTTTGATACTCCGGACATCAGGAGTGGAGACTTGGGAAACCTATTCTTGCCAGTCAATGTTCATGTGTGTGGGAGACTGCCTGCCTTAAGCCCAACTGGTTCATCAAAGTCCCAGCTGCACCCCAGTCTCCATTGTCACCTTGTTAATCATCTACCTTTGTTGTCACTGAGTCCTAGTTGGCCACAGTTGTTCCTCCCCCAGCCAAACACAGCACCCGAGAGTGACAGAGTGAAGCTGTGTGTTCCTCCTGTAGCAATCTGAGCCAGAGGGATCCCAGATAGAGACTTCACACTCTGAGGGGTGGACTGAGAGGGAACTCTCTTCCCCAGACCCAGTTGGCCATGGGTGTTCTGGCCCCAGGAAAACAGCTGGCTGTCTGGAAAAGAAAAAGAAAGCAAAATTAGCAACCGTCTGTGCTTGTTACACAGAGGCTACAAACACAGAAGTGTAATGGAATGAAAGAATGAGTTCAGTGCCATTTGCATAAGTACAATGTTTTCCTTGCTGCAGTTACATGGAACAAACATGAAACACACCATGAATAGAAAAAAAATATATAATATATGTATATCCACGGATGGCCAGCAGTGCAAAATATTTTTGGTTTGAGGAGAGTTAATTACTCAGCAGTTGGAGGAAGTTAACCTTGGCTTTCTAACAATCTGCTGTAAGCTATCAGATGATTCACTGCACGCAGTCACTGCTTTTGAATAAAAAGCCTCTATCCTATCAAGCCAATGACTTAAAGATCCAGTAAGTAGTTTGCAACACAGAAGTGCTGGAATCTGAATTAAAACTCTACGTTCATGATTTTAAAGTTAAAAGAAAAGAACCCTGAAGTTACAAACCCCATTGCCATTCACACTTTAGGAGTCTTGTGCAACCTTCAAAGCAACACTCTTCAATCGCAATTTATCAAAAAAGAACAGTCTTCAACAATGCTGTCAAAAACAGACTACTGAGATTGTATATAGACATTCTGTTATGGACTCAAGTCAATAGATGATGGATGGAAATCCAATCAGAGATCCTATCTCTCATGAAATACAACCTCTCTCTTCTGCTCCCCATACTATGTAAACTGTGCTCTTTACATGATTTTATGAATGCTAGAGACAACCTGTTAGACTGCTCACAGAAGAACCATTCATACTGTACTTGGTATTTCATAACAAATAAAACTAGAAGTTATCAAGTGTGCCGAAGAAAAGGTTGGAAGATAGGCTCAGTCTAAAACAATCTGGAAATTCCTGGGAATCACTGTGCTCATTACCTTTCAGAGTGGAAAAGGATCATTGGAATGGTATAAAGAACCCTGAATCCATGCACCAGGAACACACAGAAGCTTTCTGTAATCAGTAGAAAGAGCGTAGCACTTCACAAGCTATCTTCCCATACACAATGTCAAGCACTCTTAACCCAACTGTAGAAGAATCTACATCATCAGTCACTTCGAATACCACAAAACTGAACTGGAAGTAAACTATTCTTGATCCCAAGGGAGACCCAAATAGATTGACAGCTCACAAGAAATTACTTCACTCTGTCATCATCCAACCAATTTAAATGAAAATGTCACTGTTAAAAAAAAAACAATCTGCTTTAAATTAGGAACATTTTTTCAAGGTCCCAGTGTTTTATTGTGCCACCAATAACTTTATCATCCTTTAAATTATAGGAACTGAAGTTTACTGTCCCTGTGTTGGTGCTTTTCAGTGTGATAAGGAATACAGCTGGGAAATGGCTTCCAGAACCTTCCACCTCACAATTCCCACTTAACTAGACTACTGAAGACCATTTGTTTCTGGGGTGGTAAGTGATGCAGTTGGTGATGTTCCCATGCATCTCTGCAACTTTTAGAGATGATGGAGTTTCAATGATGGAGGGAAAGGGGTGAAAAATATTGTGCACAGGTGAGGAGGACTGAGAGTAGGCTCTTGAGTTCACAACTTAATCAAGACAGGGCAGCAGAATGGGACAAGATCAATGAGAAGGGGAGAGACTACGAATAAAGAGTGAGAGGAAAAGGTAGAGAAATGGTGAGGGCAGAAGCATAAGAAATATCAGCAGGAGAAGACCATCTGGCCCGTCGAGCCTGCTTCGCCAATCAACAAGATCATGGCTGATCTGGCCATGGAATCGGCGCAAGCTAACTGCCTTTTCCCCATAACCCTTAATTCCCCGACTATGCCAACATCTATCAGAGAGAGAAAATTAAATGAAATTCCCTCTCTTGTCTTTACGGACCAAGTTAGGGAATAAAATTTAATTCTAATCAAACTAAGTTATCTAAATTGTGGTGCTTGACCTCCACGAACATTTTTTTTTTAAACCAAAAATAATCTTTATTCACAATAATTTATTTACGAAAGGAAATCCCTGAGTTTCGTATCCATACTTATTCATTTATTAACACATTAACACCACTGACATCTTGTCATTACATCACCTCTGTTGTTTGTCGGGCTTCCCCTCAGTCTCAGCCCTTCAAAGCCTATAGACTGCAGTCCTTCCCCAAAGCATCTTCACGTTGGGTGTGCCAAGCTGCAGTCCATCCCTCCATGAACTGTTACTTTAGGAGCTGCACATTGAATATTTTTTTCAATTTGCAAATGGAAAAGATCAGTTCAGTTCAGCAATTGTATCTCCAGTCCACTTCCTTCAACTTCAATAGACACAAAAGGGTGTTCAACAAATGGCTGAGCTAACATCAGACATGTTGAACATTTTATGATGGTTGTAGCACTGCACAATAAAATTTTAAAAGAAAGCCACTGGCCATATTTATCACCTGCACCACTTGTGCATTAAAATGACATGAAGGATTTCTACTTCATCACTAATCTGACCCAATCATGCATGAAGGAAACGCTGTGGTGTGTCTGACAAAGATGGTGGATTTAAACAGACTGCCCCATCACTTCATACTCCTCCCTCTGCAGTTCTCAAGGCTGGTTAGGGGTGGATTGCAGGAAGAGCAGAGACTGCGATAGTTCATGCTACATACAGCAGGGTCAGATTATGCTTTAGTACCTTTGGTAAGAGCCAGACAGTGCCAGCTTCCACAGGTGACCTGTATGACAGTGTGCCCATTCAGTGTCCGGACTAACCTGCAAGACCAAAGCTCAGGTAAGAAAGTGAAAGGAGGAGTGAATAAAATACGTCAAAATTGTCTGGATTCTCCAACAGAATAGAACTGAAGCTCCCAGAACACACTTCTGTAAAAGAGTAAATCAGGTTTCAAATACACCTATTAATCAAATAAGTCGAGTAACCCCCGTCCAATCTGCAGCGGCTCTTCAAAGTTCCAAGTTCAAATTCATCATCAGAGCTTCTTTTCCTCAAGCAGTGTGCTGCACTAGTATCTCACTAGTAGAACTTAAAAGACATGTTACTAGTTCACTCAAGCACCAGATAAAGTTCAGTCTTGTCTCGTCAAGAATCTTTAATTGTACACTGAAATTTCTCTGTCTTCATATTTTTCTTCCTTTGGATTTTAAATTCTGCTAGAGCTTCAGAATGTTGCTTTACTGATTCTAAAATTTATTTTGAGACTGGAAGACCTGCTACCTCACAGCTCCAGTGACCCAGGTTCAATCTTGACCTTCTGTGTGGAGTTTCCACAATGCAAATTTCCTCTGGGCTAACTCTCACATCCCAAAAATATACAGATTGGCAAGTTAATTAATGAGCACAAACTGCCCCTTACGTGATGGTAAGTGGTGGATCTAAGGGGAGCTGATGAGAATGTGGGGAAAAATTAACATGGTTTGAGTAAGATCAGTGTAAAATTAGGTTGGCATATGCTCAATGTGTTGATGGGTGTGTGACTAACAATTATTAAGATCAAGATGCAGAGTCACCATTTCCCACTCATGAATGCTTTAAAAAATCTACCCAGAATCACACTTGGAGTGGTGTGGCCAGTCTATAAGGACAAACACCGCGGGTGTGGGGAAGGGGAAGTCTGTGCAGGACCACACCGAGTGTGAAGGAAGAGAAGTCTATTCAGGGACCACAATGGGACTGATGCAGGGGAATGGGGTCTATCCAGGACCACACCAGGAGTGGTATGGGGAAGAAGAAGTCTATCTAGGACACACCAAGTGATGCGGGAGAAAGGAAAGTCTCACCAGGACCATACCAGGAGTGGTGTAGGTGAAGGGGAATCTCTCCTGGACCACACTTGGTATTGCAGGGAGGTATCGGGCTGTGAGCAAGAGGCCAATGTGACCAGGGAAAGCCCAACAAAAGGAAGAGAGGAGAGGCTCACAGGCTGTGAGATTGATGAATGGGGGACACAGTTAGTACAACACTATTACAGCACCAGAAACCCAGTTTTGAATCCAGCGCTGAGTTTGTA
Source organism: Narcine bancroftii (assembly GCF_036971445.1). Taxonomy (NCBI): domain Eukaryota; kingdom Metazoa; phylum Chordata; class Chondrichthyes; order Torpediniformes; family Narcinidae; genus Narcine; species Narcine bancroftii. Next base: position 166,371,361 of record NC_091471.1, read on the forward strand.
CGTCCTCACTGTGTCTTCCTGGGTTTCCTCCAGGTGCTTCGATTTTGTCCTTCAAAACGTTTTTGGGGTATTTGGGCTTGTGGGCCAGAAGGGCCTGTCACTGTGCTGTATGTCTAAATTTAAAATTTAATATCAGTAGCCAAGTAAATCATTCAAAATATTTATATATATTTATTTTAGATTATTTTAAACGACATGTTTATGTATATAGAGTATGTGATTATTATGTGCTGTGTATATTTATAGTTACATGATAATGAACTTGAACAAATACAGAAAGGTTAAAAAGTCTGACCTGATCAGCCATGGTGACAATCCAATTTTTTTTTAAAGTATTAAAACCATCACAGGAATGTTCACAAATCCATTTTGAAGACTATCTTCAGGACATCATTGTTACCTTGGTATTCGGATCGTCTCCTCAATGGAATTAATCCCCAGCTGACCATCTTTTCCTGCTCCCCATGCAAAGACCTGACCCTGGTCATTGACTGCCAGAGTGTGGGCTTCTCCGCACGCTGTCTGGACGATTATCTGGGCATCCAATGAGGTAACCTGGTCTAATAATCAAATAAGAAAGGATAAAGAGTGTCAAAGCATCAGTTCAAGATTGGTTGAGATTCTGTGGAAAAAGTGAAAAGGTCACAAAATTAATGAGCAATAGAGAGAGATTCACTTAAAAACAATTCAAATAACGCTGTATAATCCAATGCACCAAAAGGTTCCTGGACATTTACCCCTCTAGAAATTCCTGATGTACACTTATTACTGGGTTGCATCTGTCAAATGTCATTAAACATGAAAATCTGCAGTTGCAATACACCAATGTGCTGGAAAAACTCCGCAGGTCATGCAGCTTCCATAGGAATTAAAGTGTAACCAGTGTTTTGGGCCTGGGCCCTTTATCAGGTACAGGAAAATAACAGTCAGATGCCTGTGGTCAAAAGACGAAACCTTGTCTTATTACTGCATGCCCACAGTCTTTGTTTAATATCCCTCCACTCCTCCCACACCTGGTTCCACATGTCCATCACTTCCCTCCTCAATAAGCTCCACCTATCCCTAATCAGCACCTATGTACTAGCCAACTTCTTCCCTCCCCCCACCCATCCAATCCCAAGTTCTGATGCAGTCTCGCCACAAAGCATCAGCAATTCTTTTGACCCACTTGAGTTTTTTCCCCCCAAGCAGTTTTTTTTCCCCTGTTTATGGTTGCAGTTTTAAAAGTAAGGGCCATAAGTTATAATGGGCACTTACCCAAGGCCTAGTTTTTGAATAACATCAGATTGTAAAACAATGCCTCAGTCTAAAAGAATGTGGAAATTCAGCATTTCAAAGCAGTCAGGCCAAAATGATGATCCCATAAAGTACTGACTTCAAAAGAAGATTACAACCACTAAGCAAAGGAGATTTCACTGAAGATTGCTCTTCCTCATTTTGACACTATGATTCCTTTAATCCTCCATCTTTCACAGTATATACAGTCACTTGGAAAATTTTAACCAAAAATTCGTGTGCATGGAGTCCAAATCTACAGCCCATAAATGGGCTCATTTATAATTATCTCATTATAAAATCTCATTATAAAATATGGAGTGGTTATACCCTGATAAATTGCTGTGTGGGCAACATATTTTGAAATGCCAGCCATAATTTACTTCAAGATTGCAGCCTGCAAAGTGCACATGTTCGCAAAAAAATATGACTAATCAAATCTGTTTGTGGATAGAGCCGCAAATCAGAGACAATGATGGGAGAACTCAGGAGTTTGGAGTGGGAGGGGAGCGTAGCAGGAGGGGGGAGGTGATGGTGGTAGAGGGTGGTGTGGACAAGCAAACCCAGAGGTCTGAACACCTAGCAGCAATGATTGCCTTTGAAGCTTCTTTGCCCAGAGAGTTGAGAATGCGGCACTTGCTGCAAAAGCATCAATGGATTTAAGGAGAAGCAGAGGTCTGAAGGAGAAAGAGGCATAAGGTTATGTTGAATGAGTTGAAGCAGTGAAAATATATCAAAGCAGAAATGCATTACCATATAGTCCTGTAAAAAGTAGTTTCTAATAGAAATTTTTGCAACATTATTTATGGGAGATTCAAATTAACCATTTGAGATCACAGATGGCAATGAGAAAACTTGAGATAGATCAGCTAGTTGAGTGGCATCAGAACCACCACCTTGCACTTAACATCACCAAAACTATGAAACTGATTGTGGACTTCAGGAAGGGGAAATCAAGAGAACACAAACCAGTCCTCATGGTGGGGGGGGGGGGGGGGGGGTGGTTGGGGGGTGGTCAACAGTGGAGAGGGTGAGAGACTTAGCAACTCTGAAGGCTATCATGAAGAAGACACATCAGCAGCTATGTTTTGATAGGATCTTGTAGAAATCTGGTATGTCACCAAAGGCTTGCAAATTTCGACAGGTGTACTGAGAAGAGCTTTTTGTCTAGTTGCATCACTGTCTGGTATGGAGGTAGAGGTCAGCAAAAGGCTATAGAGGGTTGTAAACTTGGCCACACCATCATGGGCATTAGGCTTCACTCCATTAAGGACATATTTAAACAGGAGGTGCCTCAAGAAAGCAGCTTCTATCATCAAGAACCCTCATCATCCAGACCCTGTGTTTTTCTCACTCCTACCATGAGGAAGGAAGTACAGGAGCCTGACAGTACACAATCAACGTTAAAAACAGCTTCATCCCCTATGCAATCAGATTTTTGAACAGACAATGAATCTATGGACACTACCTCACTTTTTCTCTTATTTGCACTAATTTTTTTAAATCTTGTATTTATGGAATTGTAGTTTATAGTAATTTTACACCTTGTTCTGCACACTACTTCTGCCTTAAAACAAGAAATTCCATGGCACATATTCATAACAATAAACCTAATTCTGATTCCACTGACATTGCACCTTAATGTAACAAAGCACATGTCATAGTCAGACATATTTTCTGGCTAATCAAATAATCCACCAGCAAACTGGCTACTCAAAAAGGCAAACAGACACATGGTAAGTCATTAAGGCAAACAGTTCCATGCAAGATTTATTTTTCTTGTCCAGGTGTTACTGTCAAGTTCAAGTCTAAATGTGTATTTTCAGTTGCCTTATTAGCAACTGAAGCTAATTTGAAAGGCACAAAGAGTAAAAATCTGGGTAAAACAAAAACAGAAAATGCTAAAAAAAAAAGTCAGTCTACATCTGTGGGAAGTGAAACTGAATTAATGCTTCAGGTCAAAGACCCTTCATCAGAGCTGAAAAGGAGGCAAGAGAAACTTGTTCAACTGAAGAAGGAGTGGGGGAGTGGGATGTCTCTAATGGGGTTAAACCCAGGGGACCATGGAAACAAATTGTACCGAAGGTTATCTGGTTAATAAGTAAACAGGAGCATTAGAGAATGAGAACATGACAAAAAAAAATACGGGAGCTGTGAAATACTGAGCAGCAGGACGTGCCCTGAAGGTAAGACTGGCCAATGAGGGAAAAAAGAAAAAAAAACAAAGACTAAGAAGGTGATTTTATAACCATAAACATTTCTGCTTCTCCACCTCCCCAGCAGTACATTCCAAGCACTGACTGTCTCGATGTAACCAAAATGTGCTTTACATATCTTTACACTTTTACCCTCTCATCTTAAACCTACGCCCTCTAGTATTTTATAATCCCATCCTGGGAAAAGGCTCTGACTGCTGGAGACACACAGGAGACTGCAGAGCTGAAGCTAAACACAATCTGCTCAAGGAACTCATCGCTTGATCTGCTGAGATCCTCCAACAGATTGTCTTTAGCCTACGACTCTCTACGCTGCCTGTTCCTCTCATAATTATAGATCCTTCGATCAGGTTGCTTCTCAGCCTCAGACACTGTCAAAAGCACAATCCATAAGATAATTTTATATACACAGGTATGGTTGCACCCATGCAGAGGAAATCTCTCCATTTCTAAACCATTCCAAACTGAGGCATGAGATGGAAGTGGGTCAGTAAGCTTACAATTAGAGACAATTAAGGCAAGTGTATGGGAGGCAGTTTGGAGAGAGGGAGAGGGAGATAACTGTCACTATGTTACCATCAGCAAAATCTGAAACAGGTTGGGAATCCCCTTTTGGTCAGTCCCAGTGGCAGCTCTGGAGGTCAGTTATTAATGCATTTTCATCTTGTGATGTCAGTCATAATCATAGTTATGGAGTCATACAGGATGGTAACAGGCCCACCACATCCATGCTAACCCCTTCCCGCCCATCCATATTAACCCCATCTTCCAGCACTTGGCCCATAGCTTTCAATGCCTTGGCATTTCCGATGCACAAATAGACACTTAAACACTGTCAGTAATTTTCTTCTGCACTCTTTCATGTAGTAAGTAACCAATACTTACCACTCATGGAGGGAAAAGATCTGGCTCAGATTTCCCCCTGTATCTCTTCCCACTTATATCAGGCAAAATGCATCACAAGATGACTAAGATCGTAAGCTAACTAGGAGTAGACCCAGTGATGGAACCTCATAAGACATCAGAAGACCCTGCGAGTGCTGGATATTCACTTGGGTACTGCTTACCTGGACTGTATCCTGACTTCTCATGGCCCAGTTGTCCCCAGATGTTTGAACCACAAGTATACACACTTCCATCTTGCAGAACAAAAGCCGTATGGTATCGCCCACAAGCCACTTCCAGCACAGTTTTACTGCTGAAGAAGGAGGACATCTTGGGCTGGGCAACTATGTTTTCATGTCCTTCACCCAACCCAAGCTGTCCCAAACTGGCATGACCCCAGCACAACAGCTGTACTTTTGAAGCCATGTTTTAAGTGATTCTCCTGCAATGCAGAGGAGAGAAAAGTTAGACACATCATTCAAGTTCATTATCATCCGACTGAACCTATACAACCTGACAAAACAGAGTTTCCTTGGACCACAGTGCACATGCATAATACACAGTACATAATAATCATATATACATAAGGATATAATTTATTAATACAAGATACTGTTCATCAATCTTACAGCCTACAGGGAGAAGCTATTTCCCAAACTGATTTTGATACTCCTGTACCTCCTTCCTGATGGTAGTGGGTCAAAGATACTGTGTGATGGATAGAAAGGGTCCTCTTTAATTCTTTGAGCCATAGTCCTGGTAAATGTCATCAATAGAGTAGAGGGAGACCTTGGTGATCTTCTCAGCCATTTTGTGATGCCCACAGCTAGTTTTGGAATGAAACTGAATTAATGCTTCAGGTCAAAGACCCTTCACCAGAGCTGTAAACTCAGACTGAAGATCAGGCTCTGGGTCCAAAATTCTACATGCAGACTTTCCCTGATATCCAGCTTGGGTTGAACCCAGAAAGATGAAAAGTTTGACATTTGACACTCTGAGTAGTTTTACTATCAACAATGTGTCTCTTTCCATCCTGTGACGTTGCCCAAATTCACCCTGCCTCAGGTTAACTGCTGCTGAAACAAGTTGACTTAACTATCGCTGTACTCTCCTGCTGGTGTCTGCTCACGAGAACTTGAGCTTAACCAGAACTTTGCTGTCCGCGTTCTTCATCACACATCGTCCCATGCATCCAGAAGATCAACTGGGGCTCCTGGTTAAGCAATGTCTCCATTTAAAAATACTCACATTTGTTTTCAAATCTGTCTATGGTCTTAACACTGAATTCTCCTATAAATAAAGAAATCTTTAAATGAATGGGATAGATGGATGAAATAAGGTCTATCCTTTTATTTGAACAATTATCTAACCTTTTATTATCTCTCTTCCTGCTTGAGGGCACATAGTGCTAACTTAATTTATACTATTGTAGTGGCTGTACTATGTATCTCTGACTGCACCAAGTAAGAATTCTGGTGCATTTTACATTGGACTTAAGTGTACATTGGACTTAACTGTATCACACAAAACTGTTCGGCTCCGAATCATGGGTCCTCTACCGGCATCACCTACGGCTCCTAGAACGCTTCCACCAGCGTTGTCTCCGCTCCATCCTCAACATTCATTGGAGCGTTTTCATCCCTAACGTCGAAGTACTCGAGATGGCAGAGGTCGACAGCATCGAGTCCACGCTGCTGAAGATCCAGCTGCGCTGGGTGGGTCACATCTCCAGAATGGATGACCATCGCCTTCCCAAGATCGTGTTATATGGCGAGCTCTCCACTGGCCACCGTGACAGAGGTGCACCAAAGAAAAGGTACAAGGACTGCCTAAAGAAATCTCTTGGTGCCTGCCACATTGACCACCGCCAGTGGGCTGATAGCGCCTCAAACCGTGCATCTTGGCGCCTCACAGTTTGGCGGGCAGCAACCTCCTTTGAAGAAGACCGCAGAGCCCACCTCACTGACAAAAGGCAAAGGAGGAAAAACCCAACACCCAACCCCAACCAACCAATTTTCCCCTGCAACCGTTGCAACCGTGTCTGCCTGTCCCGCATCGGACTTGTCAGCCACAAACGTGCCTGCAGCTGACGTGGACATTTACCCCCTCCATAAATCTTCGTCCGCGAAGCCAAGCCAAAGAATATCACATGATATCAGGCCTTCATTTCTCAAAACACTGTTCCCAATTCTATCCTCTTGCACCTCCCTTATTTTAGTGACCACACTTTTAGCTCCATTGACCTTAGTATGTGGAATTCCCTCCTTAAACATTGTATACAACCAGCTAATCCTTCTTAAACCTACCAAACTGTTCAAGCTTTGAGCCTGAACCTAACTTTTAAATTTTTGTTAAAAATGCAGAAATGCTGGAGAAACTCAGCAGGTCTCACAGCATCCCATATGTCTTTACCTCCTATGGATGCTGTGAGATCTGCTGAGTTTCTCCAGCATTTCTGTGCATTTACTACAATCACAGCATCTACAGACTTTTGTGTTTGACTTTAAATGTCTATTTAATGCATCGTTGTTTAAGTGCCTTGGGATTTTTATGGGTGTTAAAGGAACAGTATAAATCCAAATTATTGTTGTAATAATTTCATCAGGGATTTCAATGTGTTTGGAAGACATAGAAAATATTTCAAAGACCTTTGAGTCAAATAGATACATATTTTTAAATAAATAATTTCAACTTCATACACAAGAACAAAGAGGAACTTGTATTTACATAGGGTTTTTTATTAGTGTAAAGCAGCTCAAGATGCTTCATAGGCATGTAATAATTTTGAATTGTCTTTTTCTTTTGGGGATTAAGGATAATTCATAATTATAACTTTCATTATCATTTTGTGACAATTCATTGCCATTGGTGCTCTGTAATTACTAAAGGATTACTGAAGGCGCTACGTGAGTGGAAAGAAAAAGTTTGAAAATCACTGATCTAGGATGGATGCTGCACTCAACATTCACAAGAGAAAGGTTCTTGATCGACCCACTCCTAGACAACAACGATTCTCCAATAATAAAACAAGACTATGGAAAACGTGGACCACTTCGTATGCCTTGAATCAAATCCCAGACATTAAAGTTGAAAGTTAGTATCATCTTCAATGAGCCAGCAAAGCCTTCAGTTGATTGATTGAGGAAAAGGGTATTTGAAGATCAGTTCCTCCCATCTTAAAACCCATGGTATACTGGCCACAGTGGTCCCACCCTCTTATACAGTTCTGATTACCTGCATCAGACACCTCCAGGCACTGGAAAGGTACTTCCAACACTGTCTCCTTAAAAATCACTGGAAGGATAAGCAAGTACTCTTCTCAACATCGCAAAGTGTGAAAACATGTCAAGATTATATCAGTGATTTCTGTATGTTGTGAACTGAAAAATGTTGACCTAAATACTAGGGTAAAAATCCTTTGCATTCCCCTGAGAGGCAGGAAATCCAAGTTATCTAAAATTGTGCAAACATTTCACGGAATCTGTGCATTGTACTTATATGTGTGATAATAAACTCTCAGTATGATCATTTTGCAAATTCATTGTCAAAGATTAAATGCAGAAATTCACTCATTTGATTTTAACTGTGCAAGGAAGTTAGAACATGAATTTGCTCCACAGCGTTCATGTTTAGCAGCTCATAACTGTTGCTGGGATGCTTATGAAGCTTGTCCTCTTTCCTCACCCTTTGATTATTCCCCCTGCAGGTAGAAAGAGATACAACTGTAGCATCTTAGAGGCTTTTTGATCTGTCATTTGCAGCATTTGACAAGGCCTGGACTAAACACGAATACTATTTCAATTCACTAACTGGATTGAGTCCCAATAAAATAAGCCATTCTTTCAAGGCACCAAGTCATTCAAAAGAAACATTTTAATATCCCTCATCCCTCTGACTCTCCTCTTTCCCCAGCCCTTTCCTTCCTTCTCCTTTTAGTGAGCTATCTTTCTCTCTGCCCCTATTCATCACCTCTCACCTCCTTTCTTTTCTTCCACCTCCTGGCCTATGCTCCACTCCCTTCCCTTCCCCTCCCCTCCCCACTTTCTATACAGACGTCTGCCTGATTTTCAGCACTCCTGACCTGAAACAGCAACTACCTTCGCTTTCCATGGATGCTGCATGAGCTTCTCCAGCACTTTCTGCGCACTTTTTAATATCTTAAACCTTTTCCATCTCCAAGAACTTGTCCTTAAATGCCATTTTCAATACAAAAGGCAAGACAGTGGTCCAACAGCTCGATCAACAATATAGAAACAATTCCTAATCACACTTGCCAATTGTGATTCAGCACAATGCACTCAAGACTGTTCTTGTCAATTGGCCAATGCCCTCCAAAACTCAAAACACATGGATCTCATTGTCCAAATTACAATGACATGTCCTTGTCAATCAGTATATTCAGTGCTGGGGGAATCAGTGAGTATAAGGATTAGGTGGGACTAAGAATTTGTGACCCAGGGACAGCTATTATTTTACTATATACCATTGCATGTTTAAATCATCCATCATCCTGATAAATAACCATTTTAAAATAATGTAACCTTTAAAAAAGTTTCTTCATGTCAACCTTCATCTTAAACATGTGGCCATTCACCTCCTTATTCAGCATGCATTAAAATATTTAAAAGTTAACTGAAAGCTGAGCTCCTTGCTAGAGCACTCCCCATTCTCCCTTCCTTCCCTTTTTCCTTTCCTCCAACTCTCCACACCCTTTCCCCTTGTTTTCTCTTCTGTCCTCCCACCCTTATCCACCTATTATTACCTCTTGCCTGTGCTCCTCCCCCTGCCCCCCCTATTTTATTCAGGCACCTGTCTACATTTTGCTTAGCACCGTAACAATGTTTATATATCTCTGCCATATAAAGTTTGTTATTTGACCTACTAAGTTTCTCCAGAATTGTGTTTTTACTTCAATCACTGTGGCTGCAGACTTCTGTATTTTATTTGTTGCTGGAGAACCAGGTCATGGGATTGACTGCACAGCTGACTGAAGTTATCTCACCAAGGACCTACTTGTGTTGACAGGTGTCAGCAGCAGATATTGGAAAGGAGTAAGATCTCAACACAGACCACTAGGTTTTTGTGACCCACTTTTCAAGGTCAACTCCACTTCAAATCTTTCTTAAACTCCCAGTTATATTTTTCTGTCATTCATAGCAAAAAAGAGAAAAATAAGAGAAAAATTTTGCCGTTCACAATCTCAGACTCCCTGAGAAAACATAATGACCAATTATATACACTGAAGTTGGTCACTGTTGTAAAGTTTCCATGCAAAAACCAAGTTATTGGAGTACTGTTGCACTTGGAAAACTGTACGCAATTCTAGTCATCCTATTACAGGAAGGAATGTGGAGACCTATATGGGTACAGAGTAATTTACCAGGATGGGACCTGGATTAGAGAGCATGCACTAAGTGGAGAGGATGGTAAAACTGAAGTTGTTTTCTCTGCAGCAATGGAAGCTGAGGGGGAGACCTGATAGAAATTTGTAAAGTTATAAAAGGCACTAATAGGCTACACTGTCAGAATCTTTTTCCCAGCATAAAAATGTCAAATACTAGAGGGCATTTAAGGTAAGAGTGGGAAGTTTAGTGCAAGCAAGTTTCTTTTACACAGAGTGGCAGGTACTTGGAACAGTTGCCACAGATAGTACTGGAAGCAGATACGATTTTAATGTTTAAGAGGCTTCTACATGGACATCGAATACAAAGGTATATGTATCACATGCAAGGAGCATTATGTTCAGCAGAGACCTTCTGGGCCAAATGGACAGTTCCTTTGCTGTACTATTCTATGTTCTTTCTAAGGTCTCATAATGAGTGGATATCCTACATGATGGATTTCCACACAGTACATTCTTATAAGGCACGAGTTGGGACAAGAGATTGTGAAAATAATGGGCAGATGTTTTCTATGATAAAAACTTTCAAATTATATTCTTAAAAACCTCTTTGATGAACAGCATTAAAATGAAGGTGTACCTGATTTAATGTTTCTGGCAATTTCCATGTATCAGAGAATGTTTTGTTCCGATTATGTGTTACCTATGCTCCAGAGAGTCATACTCTTCATTCTTGAATCAATTGGTTGTGAATTTGAGCATAAAGATCTCAGCCACTGCTCTGTCAAAATTCTGTCCTCCAGAAAAAACATTCAACCTAGTCTCTACATGCTGTCTGAGGAGGATATTAAAGATACCATGACATTTTCTCAAACAGCTTTCCCCACTGTCTTGGCCAATGCAATCCCTCAGAGTGAATTGCTGAAAATATAAAGTTTAGAGATGTTCAGGGCAAGTTATTATACCTGGAGTAACAGGTGATTGGAACAGGCTGCCAAGGGTAGTGATGGAAGCAGATACAATTGTCATGTTTAAGAGACTTCTCAATAGACATACAAATATAATATTCAGATGAGATCAGGATATGTGCAAGCAGCAGAAATGTACCTGTAGTTCAGTTTAATGCAGGCATTATGGGCCAAAGGGCCCGTTCCTGTATTGTACTGTTCTATATCCTATAGGTTATCTAGTTTGCTCTCTATGGGAACTTTCTGTGTCCAAATTACTTTAGAGTATCCAGGCTCTATATAAATGAAAGTCTTCAACTCAGTTAGTGAGTCAACCTTACACAAGACATTCCACTACGAATAGTGACACTTTGAGGCAGTTTCACCAATGAAACACAGCTACAAGAGCTGAGGAAAAGAGAAGTAATGTTGATGTTACTGAACTCAAAGACATTCAGAATTCAAATCCCACTGCAGCAGCTGAGAAAGTAAAATCCCACGAAATAAATAGTATCAATAGTAGTGGTAGTGAAACTAGGAGCTGTTATAAAATCACATCTGATTCACCATTGTTCCTTAAAGATGGAATTAGGCTATGCTTTTCACTGTAACTCCAGACACAATTGCAGCCACGTAGTTCATGAGAAAGCAGAAGCAACAAACACTGCCACTTCTGCCCCCCTCTAACAGCCTGTGTCGGTCTGGGGAAGGTCGTGATGATCTATCACTTGCCCCTGCTGCTGGGGCACAGCAGAAATCAGAAAATCCTAAGAGATGCACACACAGAAACAAACCCTTCAGCCACCTTGCCCTTCTGAGCTAGTCCCATTAGCTTGTACTGGAGCCCCATCCTTCTGAAGTTTTTCTCTATCCACGTCCAGATAGTATCTCAAAGCTGCAAGTGGACGAACCCCCTACGCTCTGTGTCCCTTTTAAATGACACGTCCCTCCTCTCCTGAATCCTTGGGAATAAGACTGTCGTCACCTTTATCTGTGCTTGTCAGTCGAGGGTTAAGTTTTGTTCATGACTTTGGAAAGAAATCCTTCCTTCAATGGCGCCAGTGGATCTTTCACAAACAGGCGGGGCCCTGCTGTAACGCGTCGTTTAAAAGGTGGCCTTCGGACAGGGCAACGCTCCATCGTTTATGCTTTGGATCACGGAGCTCGACCGACTTCGGGAATGTTTAGATCCAATGGCCTTCCAAGAGAAGCGCTCCCTGAGCAAGGCTGGGCGGCGGTGGGGGTGGGGGGTTAAGCAGGATACGCCCCGTGCAATGACAATGCTACTGCCCCGATGGAACCGCGGCACTCACGTCAACCTCACTGCGTGTGAACTGGAAGGGAGAGCAGGAAGTGGGTCCGATCATTGCTACAGAAGTTACCTGAATGTTGCTCTTTTCTGGTAGCGAACTGTTACGATCAGGGAGAGCCTGGAGGTGTTTCTGCAAACACTGCGCCTATTCGGGGAGGGGGGAGGTGGGGTGCGGGGACAACACCCGCACCGACCCCCGGATGAGTGACAACCAGCACCTGTCAATCACTCGCCTTCGCCCTCCGCTCGGACGGCAACTTTTCGCTTCCAGGTTGGTAGCCTATTTCACCAATGGCAGCGATCGCTCTGTGCTCGGCGCCTGGGCAACGCGCATGTCAGAGAAAACGTCGCCTTAAAGCGACATCCACCCCAGATCGGAGCAGGGAGTGATATTTTTTAACGTTTTATTTTTAATTTTCCATTATTCAACCAGGAGAAAACATCACTGACTGTTACAGAGTGTATCAATATCTTCCAGCAATGTACATACGTAACGGCCTACTGCGGGGGGGGGGGGGGGGCAACCTCTGTACCTGCAGAAGGGGACCACACCTGGCCGGCTGTCAATCACTCGGCCTGAATGGATCAAGCCCCACCCGGTCGGGTGTCAATCACCCTCCGGGATATAAGCCTGCGCCGGCCTCCCGAAGTCTCACTCAGTTACATCCAGCCTGGTTCTGTGGAAGTCTTTGTGGATTAAAGCCTGTTGTACAGTCTTTACCTTGTGTGTGTCTGATTCTGTCTTAACAGCACACCACACATATTAATGTTTCTCCCCCTCCCATTCCCACCCTCCAAGAGAGAGAAGGAAAAGTAGAGGTAACAAGAGAAAAAGAAAGGAAAGAGAGGCTGGGTGTGGCGTCAGCACTTCCAGTGTGTATCCATAGAAGCTGTGGAACCACCCACTTGTAGAACTACTTTTCTTGATCTATCTGTTGGTGAATCTCTATAAATCTTTTTGTTGGGGTATGGCTACAGTCATACTCCCGGGGACTTCAAATATGGACGCCATATTTTATCAAAGGTGCTGTGTCAGTTTCTAAGATTATACATATTTTTTTCCATGGGAATACAGCTATGCATCTCAGTAATCCACTTGCTGATGTGAAGAGGGGAGTCAGACTTCCAGGTCACTGCTATGCATTTTTTTTGCAATGGCCAAAGAGATAAATACGAGTTGAATTTGGTTAATTTGTAGCTTAGCAGATACTCAGCAGATACAATGTTGGGTCTGGCAGGAAAGTTACCTTCATTATTTTAGTTAGTATGTTGGTCAAATCCTGCGAAAATGGGGATACGTTTGTGCAAGACCAGGTTGCATGAATGAATGTTCCCTGCTCCACTCCACAGCTGAAGCACATTACTGGCACCTCTGGTTTTGCCTTGTGGATTTTTTAGGGTGTGAGGTCAAGCTGGTGCAGAAAATTGTATAGGGCAGTCTTTTATCTAGAGTTGATAACACTGTTGTCACACTGTCTTTACACCAATCCAACCAACATCTCTCGTCAATTGTGATGCCAAGGTCTGACTCTCATCAAGAAAGAGACCTGTGCAGTCCCTGTTTGTGGCTTTCAGCTTGGAGTACTGAGTACATTCTTTATTTAAATTTGGGTGTGTTTCCCAGTTGAAGCAACACTTCAACCTCATTAAGTGTAGGTGTGATATATTAAAGGGTTTTGCAAGGTCCTTGGATGAACTGGAGTAATGATCCCACTTCAATGAGCAACAGCATTGTCCTAAAGGGACATGTACTCATCTTGAATGAGCAAATGCATGGCCCTATATGGACATGTCTTCATTAGCCAGGTGTGGAACATAAGCGCATGAAAGTCATGGTGCAACTTTATAACATTTTGCAGAGGCTACAGCTGGGATAATGTATGTTCACCACATTTTGGTCAAGATGGAATTGTGCAGGAGAGGGTGCAAAGGAGATTAGCCAGGATGTTACTTGGGATGGAGTCAGAGTTTATGTTATGAGGACAGATTGGATAGGCGGGTGTGGTGATTGGGAGTTGGTGATCCATCTTTCCACTAGAGAGCATTGGAGATGGAATGTCCCATCTCTGGTTAGATGCACAAAATGGAGTGTCCCACGATGTCAGGAGTTAATAATATAAATAATACAAAATAACCTAAGTTTCTTTATCACAATAGAAGAAACTTCACATGGTACCAGGAGTGGGTTATCAGTGGGATATCAGCAGGAGACATGAAAAGTATAAAGCTGTCTGACCCTGTGAATTGAACTGGTTGTTCAAACAACAATTCACGCTGTACCTGCAAGCCATTGGACTCGATAGCTAACCAGATGCACAGAGGATTACATTGCTACTTACCATAGCAGGACCTCAAGCACTGAGATTTTCAACATGATTGTTTTTGACGAGGCAGATGACCAGGGCAAATTCAACAAGATTATTGAGTTATTTGATGGACACTGCACACCAAATAAAAATGAAATGTTTGAGAGGAACGTGTTTAGTTTGCTGCACGCAGTTGCAGGCAGAGAGCTTTAATACTTTTTTATAAACTTGAAATTAAAAGCAAGAGCATGCAATTTTGGATTGCCGCAAGATTCAATGATCCCTGATCAAAATGTGTTCACAATTATTGACAAAAAAGTGAGAGAGAGATTGCTACGAGAGATGGAAATTACCTTAGCTGGAGCCATGAAGATATGCCACACCAGTGAATTAACTCTGCAGCACGTGAAAAAGTTTGGTGAGAGTGCAAAGGCTGATGGAAAATAAGGCACAGTCTTGTCATGCACGTAAACAGAGAACGAGACATAGGAAACAACAAAAAGATGGAGAGACATTCAATTGTAAATGATGTGGCACTCAACATGCACCAAAATAATGCTCAGCCTATGGAAAAGTCTGTAACAAGTGCAAAGGACAGAATTACTATGCAAAACAATGTTTTATCCAAAGGGAAACAAAACAGAAGTGAAAGTGTGCACACTATATAAGAAACTGCATAGGAGTGCAGAAAGGCTTCAAACCAACAGACACTGAACAGACAAGCATGAACAGAATTGAGCAGGACAAATGGAGGTGATAGTCCTTTCAAGCTGGACACAGGGGAAAAGGCCAATTTGATTTGTGAGCATGACATCAGGGATGAACATGACTCACTGCTTGATGACAAAGCATGTGAAAACTTAGGCCTAGTCAAGACAGTGTACCACATTTACAGTGCCAATGGACAGAGCAGCATAGAGGAAATACTGGATCAACTTTCAGACATTGTCAAGAGGTTTGGAGTTGTACCATTCACCTATAAGGAGTTAAAGGAGACACACAGCCCCAAGGCGGGTTCCAGTGACACTAAAAGACAAGCTTAAGCAAGAATTTGACCGAATGACATCACTAGGAGTCATAAAGAAAGTGGAGGATCCCACAGAATGGGTGAATTCAATTGTGTGTGTCAAAAAGAAGAATGGCCAATGTGTGTGCATGGACCTAAAAGACTTGAATGCAAATATAAAGAGGGAACATTATCAGGTACCAACCAGGAATTAAATTACAAGATTACAAGTGAGCTGGCTGGTGCAAGGTTTTTCACCAAAATGGATGCACCCCAGGGCTTCTGCAATTAAAACTGCATGAAGTTAGTACAAAATACTGTATATTCAATATATAATTTGACTGATACTCAAGGTTGCCTTTTGGAATTTCCTCAGCTCCAGAAATATTCCACAGGACAATGGAGCACATCATAGAAGGAATAAAGGGGTACGTGTGTAAATGGATGACATGATGCTATGGGGATCCACACAGGAGCAACACAACGAGAGGCTCATCAAAATGCTACAACAATTTCAGAAGTATGGATTAAAGCAAAACAGAACTAAATGTCAGTTTGGTATGAAGGAAATCACCTTTCTGGGAGATAAGCTGTCAGAGGCAGGTGTGGAGCTTGACAAGAGTGAGGTGAAAGCAATTCTAGAGATGCCCAGACCCACTGACAAAAAGAGTATATTGAGAGTGCTGGGAATGATCAATTTCAATGGTAAATTCATACCAAACCTGTCTTCCAAACCAATGTAACTGAGGGAGTTGTTACTTGACAAATGTGAATTCAAGTGGATGGCCAACCACGAGGAAAAGTGGGGACAACTGAAGACCATTCTAACTACAGAACTGATGCTCTCGACATTCAGAAGGACGGAAGTAATATGGATGGTTCAAAAGATGGAATAGGTGCCATACTACTTCAGGCTGTGGGAGAAGATTAGAGGCCAGTTGCATAGGCATCAAGAAAAATGACTACATCTGAATGTCGGTATGTGCAGATAGAGAAAGAGTGTCTAGGTCTGGTCTATGGACTCGATAAATTCCATAGCTATATGTATGGTCTACCAACATTGGTGGCAGAGACAAACTACAAGCCATTAAGACTGGTGATGAAGCTACAACATTATGACTTTGAATTGATGAACACACAAGGGAAACTTATTGTTCTGTCTGATGTGCTGTCAAGGGCAATGACGCAAAGTGAAGCACACAATAAGAATTCTAGAGAGATATATGTGAAACTCCATGTGAATCTTGTGGTGATATGTAATTACACCATTAGGACACCAGGGGTCACCCCGGTGACCTTGTATATAAAACAGTCCAGAGCTGAAGTCTCGCCTTCCAGGTTTGTCTTGCAGAGAGACAAGACCTCTTAGTGTACATATTCGTTTATTAAAGCTGTCTTATACTCGCATTGCTGTTGTGGTCATTGTCAGTACAAATCTGATCACTGAATCTCTTCCCATATCTGACATGAAATCCAAACAGATCGCAGCTGAAACAGAAAAGGACAGAGCTCGACAGAAGGTCATCAAGAATCTGAAAGAAGTTTGGCCATACTGCAACATCAGAGCAGAGCAGAATTATCATTGCTCAATCACTGCAACAAGAGATGCTGAAAAGGCTACATGATTGGCACCATGGAATGGGAAAATGCAAGAGAAGGGCCAGAACTGTAGTGTAGTGGCCAGGGATAAATGCTGTCATCTACAGAATGGTCTCAAGTTGTGAGACCTGGGGGGAGTCACATGATGGAGTAGTGGCCGGTAGGGTAAAACCAGCCCCCTCCAGAAAAGAAGAAAAAAAGTCAAGAAAAGACAAATTTCAACAAATATAAAATATAAGAAATAAAAGATAAAGTTGCAGAGAAGAGAAAGAAGATAGCACCTAAGAAGGAAAAAGTAAAAAACAACGGGAAAAAAAGAATAAAAGACACCGCAAAAGAAAGGGGAAGGCCATACCTGCATGAAGGAACAGGGAGCCGTGATGGTGAAGAGCACCTGATCTCTAAGGTTGGTGTCAACCCTGTGGTGTCGCGACCCCCCTGACCAGTGGACTGCAAAAATGGCTCTCTGACCCAAACAAAAGTGCACAACTGCGCATGCACAAGGAGTCGCGCATGAGCAGATCGCAATCTAAGGTAAAGGAAAACACTGACAGGAGGGGGGCTCAGCCGAGGAGCGGGTGATCACGGCGTGACCAGCTGAGGGACGCCCGACACCAGCTGGAAGATAAGGAAAGCGGCAGAAGTACCAGGTGAGAAAGAAAGTCGACGGAGGGAATGACAAGAGGAGCAGCAGCAGGAGGCCTGACAGATGAGCAGCTCAGAAGGAGACGACCAACATCAAGAGGCCAAGCAAGAAGAGGCCCGACAAAGTGAGACAAGCAACTCATCAGAAAAATCAGAAGAGACACAGATACAAAGAAGAGAAGAAGAAGACACAAAAACAGGTACAGACACAGAAGAAGAGGAAGAAGAAGACCAAGATCTTCTCAGAGAAATAGAAGGTAAAACAGATGGTCAGAATATAGATAAAGCTTTTTTTGAAGAACAAATTAGAGCATTAAAAGAATGGTTGTCATTAGAATTTAGTGCAATTAAAAGAAAAATGAAAAGAACAGAAAATAAAATGCAAAGATTAGAACTAGTCATGACAGAAATAGGGAAAAGAGTAGAAAATGTGGAAGAACGTTAAACTGCTGTAGAAATGGAAGTAAACGACTTAAGAGGAAAATTGGAAGAAAGTGATTTTAAAAAAAATTAAAGAGACACAAGAGTTGTTACCTCAGAAAATTAATATGTTGGAAACTTATAGTAGGAGAAACAACATAAAAAATAGTGGGCCTGAAGGAAGATGAAGAAGGCACAGATATGAAGGAATTTATGAAAGAATGGATCCCGAAGGTCCTGTGAACAACAGAAATGCAGGAAGAAATGGAAATAGAAAGGGCACACAGAACACTAGCTCCAAAACCACAGATACATCAAAAACCAAGATCCATTTTAGTAAAACTTTTGAGATATACGACAAGAGAAAATATACTGGAGCAGGCAAGGAATAAAATTAGAGAAGATAATAAACCATTGGAATACAAGGGTAAAAAAATATTTTTTTTTACCCAGACATATGTTTTGAACTCTTAAAGAAGAGGAAGGAGTTTAATACAGCAAAATCGATCCGATGGAAAAAAGGTTATAAATTCATGTTAAGACATCCAGCTGTGCTTAAAATATTTATCTCTGGGGAGCAAAACAGACTGTTCTCAGATCCGGAGGAAGCACAAGAATTTGGAGAATGCTTGCAGATCAGAAGGAGAGATAAGAGATGTAATAAGAATGAATAATGGCAATAAAGTATATATAAAGATGTAAAAACAATGTATATGTAAAGAAATAAAGAAGGGAAAGAGAAGGGAAGGAAGGAAGTAAGGGGAAGAAAAAAGGGAGAACTTTGTTATATGTGTAAAAAAAAAGTGTTTTCTGGAAAATCAGTTGACGTTTGTAAACAGGATCGCAATCCAAATGGAAAGGGGAGTGGGGAGTTGTGGTTGCCCGGCAAGGGATAAGGGGCAACTCAGAGAGGGAGGGGGTATTTGGGGTTAAGATAATATTGGATGTGGGAGTTGTTGGAGTATTTTATGTTTTAAATGTGTTGTCATACATTGAGTTTAAAAAGGGAAAACTGAGAGATGAAAATGGGGAAAAGGGGTATGGTGGTGGTGAGGAAGTGGAAATGAGGTGTAAACAGGATATGAGATGGCCATAAACATTAAATATGACTATAAACATTAATGGATACATAACCAAATTAAAAGGAAGAGGCTATTAAATTTATTGAAAACATTTAAAAATAGATATAGCATTAGTCCAGGAAATGCATATAAGTGAAGTGGAACATAACAAATTATAGAGAGACACATAGCGGCAGCATCATATAATTCAAAAGCTAGAGGTGTAGCTATATTAATTAATAAAAATGTACCAATCGAAATAGAGAAGGAAATAATAGATTCAGCAGTGAGGTATGTAATGATAAAGTGTCAGATATATTCAGAATTTTGGAATTTGCTCAATATATATGCACCTAATGAGGAGGATCAAAAGCTTATGCAGGATATTTTTTTGAAGATTGTAGATACACAAAGAAAAATATTGATAGGAGGGGATTTTAACCTTAATTTGGGCCCAATGTTGGATAAAACTGGACAAAAGATAAACAAAAAGAATAAAGTGGCCAAATTTATGGTTAAATCAATGCAGGACATGAAACTTATGGGATATATGGAGGGAACAGCACCCAAAAAAGAGAAGGAATACTCATATTATTCAAGTAGACATAAAACATACTCAAGGATTAATATGTTTTTGTTGTCGGCCCATATTCAAGGGAAAGTTAGGAAAACTGAATATAAAGCTAGATTACTATCTGATCATTCACCCCTGTAATTAGCAATAGAACTGGAGGACATCCCACCAAGAACATATAGGTGGAGGTTAAACACCATGTAACTTAAAAGGCAGGAATTTAGACAGTTTATTGAACGCCAAATTAAAACATATTTTCAAATAAACCCGGAATCAGTGAAAGACAAATTTATATTATGGAACGCAATGAAAGCCTTCATTTGAGGGCAGATAATAAGTTATATAACTAAGATGAAAAAGGACTACAATCAGGAAATAGAGCAGTTGGAAAGGGAGATAGTAAGTACAGAAAAGGGGATGATATAATGAAAAGGACAAAAAATAAAATATGAAACATTACAAATGTACAAGGTGCAGAAGAACATAACAAAATAAAGCAAAAGTATTACGAACTGGGAGAAAAAAACGCATAAAATATTACCCTGGCAACTTAAAACAGAACAAGCTAAAAGAACTGTATTGGCATGAAGGAAAAAGGGCAAACAAATTACATATAACCCCCCCAATAGAGATTAATGAGAACTTTAAGGAATTTTATGAGCAATTATACCAAACTGAGAATGAGGGGAAAGATGATAAAATAGAAGAGTTTTTAGCTAAAATTGAACTGCCAAAATTGCAAGAAGAGGAACAAAACAAACTGATAAAACCATTTGAAATAGAGGAAGTACAGGATATATTAAAAAAGCTGCCGAACAATAAAACACCAGGAGAGGATGGATTCCCAATAGAATTCTATAAAAAATTTAAAGAGTTATTAATTCCTCCTCTCCTGAAAGTAATGAACCAGATAGAAGAAACACAAAACTTGCCAGATTCATGTAAGACAGCAATAATTACAGTAGTACCAAAGACAGGGAAGGATCCATTAACACCAGCATCATATAGACCAATATCTCTACTTAACTCAGATTATAAGATAATAGCAAAATTATTAGCATACAGATTGGCCGATTGTGTACCAAAACTAGTAAAACAAGATCAAATTGGATTTATTAAGAAAAGACGAACAGCGGATAATGTCTATAAACTTATTAATCTAATTCATGCAGTTCAAGGAAATAAGAAGCCAACAGTGGCTGTAGCTTTAGATGCAGAAAAAGCCTTTGACAGAGTAGAATGGAATTATTTATTTAAAGTATTACAGAGGTTCAATCCACCAGAAATATTTATTAATTGGATTAAAACATTATATAATGAAGCATTGGCAAAGGTAACAGTAAATGAATATGTATCAAACCAATTTAAATTAAATAGATCAACTAGACAGGGATGTCCATTATCCCCCCTCATTGTTCGCTTTGGCAATAGAACCATTGGCAGAACTGATAAGAACAGAAAATAAAATAAAAAGGATAAAAATAAAGGAGAAAGAGTATAAAATCAGCTTATTTGCAGATGAGATCATAGTATACTTAATAGAACCAAAGATATCAATAAAAGAATTACATAAGAAATTGAAGGAGTATGGAGAAATATCGGGGTACAAGACCAACACAAATAAAAGTGAAGTGATGCCAATGAGTAATGCGGATTATACAGAATTTTAAAAAAGAATCACCATTTAAATGGCAAACACAAGCAATCTAATACCTAGGTATCAGGTTAGATAAAAACTTAAGCCACCTGTACAAACTAAATTATCAGCCACTAATAAAGAAATTACAGGAAGACTTAGAACATTGGAAAGAATTACCACTAACATTGATAGGGAGGGTAAATTGCATTAAAATGAATGTCTTTCCAAGGATACAATACTTATTTCAATCATTGCCGATTCCCTTAACAGAGAAATTCTTTAATGAACTAAAGAGAATAACAAAGAAATTCTTGTGGAAAGGGGGGAAACCAAGGGTAGCGTTAGATAAATTAACAGAGAGATATAACCAAGGTGGTTTGCAGTTACCAAACTTTAAAAATTATTATAGAGCACCACAATTAAGGTACTTACCAGATTTTTACCAGACAAGGGAAAAACCAGACTGGACTAAGATAGAACTAGATAAAATAGGGGAGAAGGTACCCAAACATATACTTTATAAGTGGGATGAAAAGGTGGTGCAATATAAATGCTCACCAGTATTGCATCATTTACTTAATAAATGGAAGAAGATCCACTGAGAAAGGAAAAAAATGAATTACCAAACACCAAAATTGTTATTGACACAAAACTCACTAATCCCTTTTACAATGGATAACCATTCCTTGAGAGCACACATGTCAAACTCTGGCCCGCGGGCCAAATTTGGCCCACAATATAATTATACTTGGCCCACAAGATCATTTCAAAAATGTATTAGAGGTGGCCCGCTGGCCGCCGCGCCAGTATAGCGCATGCACAGCTAATACTATAAATCCCAGAATGCATTGGCATCAGCCCACTAATCGCCCCCACCTCCTCTGTTTACGTTGCAGGTTCTCACCGTGGACTCTGGTTTTGGGGCCTGGCCGGTGTCAGGGGAAGCCAAGGCCGCTTCCCAGCGCCCGGAACCGGAGGCCTCGGGCCTGACCTCGCCAGGACCGTTGCCCACTCCCCCTCCCTGCCACAGGCCGACCCGCGACTCACGGTGATGGGGCCGCTGATCTGCCGAGATGCCGCCCTGCAGCGAGAGCCGATGCCCCCGCACTGTCGTTGTCCAACCCGATCGCCCGCAAACCCTGCCCTCCCGCACACAGGCCTGAGTAAGGATTATGAACTTTAATCTCAGGATAAAACGATCTTCCAATAGTTTCATGTCACAGTAATAAATATATTCCTGGTTAAAAATGGTCCTGCACCTGGATACAAGCTCATTAGGCATAAAGCTTGAAAAGTGTGTAAATCAAAGGATATCTGTACCAATGGAAAAAGGGCATGGCAAATAACCCTGCTAGAGTTCATGCCCACAATCAGTCACCCATTTGATTGTTTCAGGAATCATGTTATTCTCCCACATTCTCAATAGCCCTCAGATTTTATTATTCGACAGCACACTAGCAACATTTGACAAATCCTCTATAGAGAAATATTATTTATTGAATATTTTATTTCTCATTTGTTAATGCTTCTGGAAAGAGTTTATCCAAAACTATTATTAAACATTTATTTTAATAAGAAAAAAGTTTAACATTACATATGTTGAAAGAAGAGAAAACATGCAGATGTTATTGAAAATTTTCAATAAATATTTAGTTCGGCCCTCGACTTAGTCCAAGTTTTTAATTTTGGCCCTCCATGAATTTGAGTTTGACACCCCTGCTTTAGAGAATGTGACAGAAAAGGAATCAAAAGAATAGAAATTGTTTTTTGGGAAATAATTTATCAACATTTGAACAGTTGAAGTACAAATATGGAATAACTCATGGTATCATCAACTGAAAGCTTATTTAAAGGATAAATTGGGAAACAGACTGAGATTATCAGAAGGAAGCAGCTTTGAATATGTGATTACAGACACGTGGGCCAGAGTTTGACATGTGTGCTCTCAAGGAATGGTTATCTATTGTAAAAGGGATTAGTGAGTTTTGTGTCAATAACAATTTTGGTGTTTGGTCATTCGTTTTTTTCCTTTCTCAGTGGATCTTCTTCCATTTATTAAGTAAATGATGCAACACTGGTGAGCATTTATATTGCACCACCTTTTCATCCCACTTATAAAGTATATGTTTGGGTACCTTCTCCCCTATTTTATCTAGTTCTATCTTAGTCCAGTCTGGTTTTTCCCTTGTCTGGTAAAAATCTGGTAAGTACCTTAATTGTGCTGCTCTATAATAATTTTTAAAGTTTGGTAACTGCAAACCACCTTGGTTATACCTCTCTGTTAATTTATCTAACGCTACCCTTGGTTTCCCCCCTTTCCACAAGAATTTCTTTGTTATTCTCTTTAGTTCATTAAAGATTTACGATGAACATGTATATTAAGCTGCATCATAAGGAAAATGATGAAATAAGCTATAAACCTAAACAAAAGTGGGAAAAGGATTTAAACATAAAGATAAAAAATGAAGCATGGGAAAAGTTATGTTTTGGAACTATAAAGAATATAATAAACACAAGGTTACACATGATACAGTGTAATTGGTTACACAGGTTATATATCACGCCTCAAAAGTTAAAAGAATGGGATCCAACATTATCAGATAGATGTTTTCGCTGTCAGAAGGAAATGGGAACAACAGTACATGCAATTTGGGCATGTGAGAAAGTGAAAATGTTTTGGGAAGATCTAAATCAAATATTAAATAAAATCACAAAAATTAACATACCAAAAAATCCAGAGATCTTTCTTCTAAGTAATATAAGTAAGGAATTAGGCCTCAAATTGGATAAAGTGCAAAAAAGATTTATTATAATAGTCTTAGCAGTGGCAAAAAAATGTATAATGTCAACTTGGAAAATGAACGAGCGCCTGAGAATACAGCAATGGTACATGGAAATTAATAAATGTATTCCATTGGAAAAAATAACATATAATTTAAAAAATAAAGTCACATTATTTGAACAAATTTGGGCACCATTACTGGAACATAACAGAGAGGGCTTGCCTCGGACTTCCACCCCTAAAATGATAAGACAAAACGACTTAATCCAGTGTGTAAAAGTAGATGACACATTTTTCTTGTTTATTTTTCATTGTGTGATGACATTGCTTAATGGTTTTATTGTATTGTATATGTTGAATATTTATTGGTTTTGGAGGGGGGTGGGAAGGGGGGGGGGTAAAAAGAGAGAAAATGCCACTGTGTATATTTAATGAGAAATGTTTGTATATATTTTGGTTGATATGGTTCACAGTGTGAAAATTAAAAAAAATATTTTAAAAAAGCTGTGAGACCTGTCTGAAACATTATCCCAAGCAGCCAAAGGAACACACGACTCTAAGCGACTTACCAGAGGAGCCATGGCAGAAAGTTGGGACTGATGGAAATAATTACCTCCTGTTTATTGACTATCTATCAAACTATCCTGAGATGGTGCTGCTTCCCAACATGTCTGCGGCCTATGTGATCAGACACATGAAGTCGATCTTTGAAAGACATGGAAGTCCTCAAATCGTCTACAGTGATAATGGTCCATGCTACAGTTGTAGAGAATTCCAGACTTTGCAGAAGAGTATGGTTTTCAACATGTGACTTCAAGTCCTTTTCATCCCTAGTCAAACAGTAAAGCAGAGAAAAGAGTTCACATAGTTAAATACTTGCTCAAGAAACCACAAGTGGCTCAACTCCTTATCTAGCTCTATGGAGTTACAGAGCTTCACTACTTGAAAATGGCATGTCACCTGCTGAACACCTGATAGGACGTAGACTACGCACCACACTTCCTTACTCTGCAGACCCAAACAAGAACAGGGATGTCAAATGGAAACAAGCATCTGTAAAGGAGACAAAAAGCAAACTATGACAAGTCAGTAAGAAGCTTAGGGCCAATTACACAACACGAGATAGTGGGACTCAGAGATTCCAACACTTGGGACAAGAAGGCCACTGTTCTGGAGGAAGTAAATCCAAGATCCTGCACTGTCAGAAAAGAGGATGGTCAAATAATGAGGAGGAATCAAAAGAGCCTGCAGAAAATGCAAGTGAAGCTTCAAGAACACAGAAATG
Source organism: Narcine bancroftii (assembly GCF_036971445.1). Classification (NCBI taxonomy): domain Eukaryota; kingdom Metazoa; phylum Chordata; class Chondrichthyes; order Torpediniformes; family Narcinidae; genus Narcine; species Narcine bancroftii. Next base: position 166,396,654 of record NC_091471.1, read on the forward strand.
CAGAAGATCCAGCCTGCACAACCACAGAGGAAACACCACCAGCAATAGACATTAGTGGACCAGCAGAGCTGACACAAGCACCTGTGTTGAGAAGATCCACACATGTTATCAAAGCACCCAACAGGCTGAATCTCTATAAGAAAAAGTTGGTGCACCTGATGTTTGTGTCAAACTTTAAATTGAAATTAATACTCTATTACCATGTCCATTTAAATTTTAAATTTAAATGTCTAAATTTACTGTGTTACTGTATTACAGTAACAGGCCATTTCGGCCCATGAGTCTGCGCCGCCCAATTTACACCCCATTAACCAACACCTCCAGTACGTTTTTCATGGTGGGAGGAAACCGGACCCCCAGGAGATAATCCACATAGACATGGAGAGAATGTATAAACAGACAGCACAAGATTCGAACCGCAATCCAGTCCCAATCACTGGCACTCTATAGGCATTGCACTAACCGCTACACCAATCGTGCAAACCAATGTTGCTAGATTTAACATCTTAAGGAAAGGGGATGAGGTGATTGGGAGTTGGTGATCCTCCTTAGAACTAGAGGGCGCCATAAATGGAATGCACCACCTGGAGTCAAATGCACAAAATGGATATGTCCCACGAAGTCTTAAGTTGATAATAAAATATAAATAATACAAAAGAACCCAAGTTATTTTATCACAATAGAAGAAGCATAACAGCTGGGTTTGTTTTTTTCTTGGAACAGAAGTCAAGTTTATTGTCATCTAATTACTCAAGTACAACACGAAGAAACAGCGTTCTCTGGTCCTCAGTGTAAAAGCATGCAGACACACAACCAGACATAACACAATAATACATATGCAGGACAAGTATTATACCTATAAAATGAATAAATAAATATTGTTTTGTATAAATGAGAGTCTTGGATAGTTAGTGTGAGCAGTTCCTTTGGTCGTTTAGCATTTTCACTGCCCGTGGGAAGAAGCTGTTCCTCAGCCTGGTACTCTGAATGACATGCTAGCCCTCATTGGGGAGCATAAATCCTGCATAATGTTCGAGCAGGCATTCTTAGAGCAACTACCGGAACACACCCAACTGCTCCTGGCGGACACCGACTTCAATGACCCATGGAAGGTCGCAGCATGAGCGGACATCCTCTGGAAACAGAAAAGAGAGTGCTCGGAATCCGTGGGGCTCATCGTCAAACCCCGCGGCCAGAACCAGATTGACCCACTGAGAGAACAGCAATCCCACAAGGGAGGTGAGCCCAACCGCCAGTGGTGCTTTTACCACCAGTGATTGAGTTCCAGAGCCCACTGATGCCGACCACTGTGCATGTTGCAGGGAAATGCTAGAGCCAGCCATTGCTGACAGCCATGACGGCTGGCCAACAGGACAGCCTCCTGTATGTGAGGGTGTTGCTGATTTCTTCGGGACTCTATAATTATTTAAATAGAAAACACAGCCCGGGAGATCATTTCAGAAGAGTTTATTGACAAGGTTAACCTTGGAGAGTCCGCAACAGAGACTCTGCCCGTATCAGGCAGAGAAAAAGCTTTTATAACCCGAAACAAACAAGTCTTCAATCAATTGCTACAGGCTATGTACTCCCTCTCACACAGTACGGTTACAAGACAGATTGAAAAGCAGGAAACAGTTAAGGACGCATCTTTATCACATTCTAACAACTTCGTGTGGGTTACTCCCTCACCCTCTTCTGTATTGGCGTCTACTTGATTAAAGTCATGTTTCCTTCCACAGTTCCCTCCTTGTAGATCAAAGATCTACACCACTAAGGGAGCATCTTTTTTGTCCTGACGATTGGATATGGCCTCTTGATACACTCGCCGCTGTACCCTTTTTATTGTCTCGTTAACCTGTCCCATGAGTGTGCGCACTCTAACCCACATGCAAATGATCACCATAAGTAAGGCCACTAGGGCCACGAACATAATCACAAGGGTGCCATGCAAGATGTAGGGTGGACGAGGCTCTGGGTGACCATCCCTTAAAAATGTCCCACCAATGATGGACACTAAGTTGCATGACCTGGTTGGCTATTCGCACCAGTTGGCCCTCCTTGTAAGTCAGGTCAACCTTAGCTTGGATTAAGGTGCGCCTAGCTTCTGAAGCATTACGGTGATTTGCTCATTTTCTTTTAGCAACTGCTGCAACTGGCTATAATTCGCCGTCGGCCCGAGTAAGGGGACGAGATGGGCAGTTATATCTTCACTAACCTGTGTCGTAGAATCTATGTGAAAAAGATGATTCTCCCTAGGAATATGGATTGTGTAGACCTTTTCTAAACAACCATGAACAGGGGGAGAGAGTGTCTTTTGGCCATTCACGATTATCTCCAAATGCCCATACATACATACTACATGGGATCGCACTTCCACTACAACGTTCCGGTTTACCGCCACTAGCAGCCAAGTGCACTTGCCCTCTGTATGTCTCATAGTGTACGGGTCATACAGAGCAGAATGTAGCGGATATAGCATCTCATCAGATCATTGGGCACAAGACTGTTCGGTGTCTGTGCGACTGTCCTCATCTACCCAGTTTCCTCGGAATATCGGTTCCCACAATTGGGCTCCAAACAGTTGGGGGATTGGCACAAACTGGCACCAAGTGGATGCGTTCTGTCCCTTCACCAGCTGCATGGTGACATTGCATCCCCTACGGTCGCAGCGTGTATGCTGTGGGTCTGGGTGGAGCCAATACTGCGTAAGGTTAAACATAACTTTCCAAGTTTTTAAAATTTTTTTTATTTTTCACACTATAAACCACATTGATCAAGATACATACATTTTCCTTTTCAAATATATAGTGTTGTTTTCTCTCCCCCTCCTTTTTCCCATCCCACCCTCCCTACCTCCCCTCCCATTCATTTAAAGTTCAGAATCTAAGATACATTAAACCCGTCAAATAATGTTGTCACTCAATAAAAATAAACAAGAAATTCCACTGAGTCAATTCTTTTAATTCCCTTCTCCTTCTGTCATTTTAGGTGGTAGATGTCCCCGGTAGGTTTTCTCTATTGTGTTTCATATATGGCTCCCATATTTGTTCAAATATTGTAATATTATTTCTTAAATTATATGTTATTTTTTCTAATGGAATACATTTATTCATTTCTATATACCATTGTTGTATTCTCAAGTTATCTTCTAATTTCCAGGCTGACATAATACATTTTTTTGCTACAGCTAGGGCTATCCTAACAAATCTTTTTTGTGCATCATCCAAATCAAGTCGAAATTCTTTGTTTTTTATGGTACTTAGGAGGAAGATCTCTGGGTTTTTTGGTATATTGCTTTTTGTGATTTTATTTAATATCAGGTTTAGATCTTCCCAAAATTTTTTCACTTTCTCACATGTCCAGATTGCATGAATTGTTGTTCCCATTTCCTTTTTACAGCGAAAACATCTGTCAGATACTGTTGGGTCCCATTTATTTAACTTTTGAGGTGTAATATATAGCCTGTGTATCCAGTTATATTGTATCATACGTAACCTCGTATTTATTGTATTTCTCATAGTTCCTGAGCATAACTTCTCCCATGTTTCCTTCTTTATCTTTATGTTTAGATCTTGTTCCCATTTTTGTTTAGTTTTACCATTTGTTTCCTCATTCTCCTTTTCTTGTAGTTTAATATACATGTTTGTTATAAATTTTTTGATTATCATTGTGTCTGTAATCACATATTCAAAATTACTTCCCTCTCGTAACCTCAGACTGCTTCCCAATTTGTCCTTCAAGTAGGATTTCAGTTGGTAGTATGCCAACACTGTATCATGAGTTATATTATATTTATCCTTCATTTGTTCAAAGAATAATAATTTATTTCCTGAAAAGCAATTTTCTATTCTTTGATCCCTTTTTTCTCCCATTCTCTAAAGGAAAGGTTATCTATTGTAAAAGGGATTAGCTGATTTTGCGTCAGTATTAGTTTTGGTAGTTGGTAATTTGTTTTATTCCTTTCTACATGAATCTTCTTCCAAATATTGAGCAGATGATGTAATACTGCAGAATTCCTACGTTGTACCAATTTTTCATCCCATTTATATAATATATGTTCGGGTATCTTCTCCCCTATTTTATCTAGTTCTAATCTAGTCAAATCTGGCTTTTCCCTTGTTTGATAAAAATCTGATAGGTATCTTAATTGTGCGGCTCTATAATAATTTTTTAAGTTTGGCAGTTGTAAGCCTCCTTGTTTACACCATTCTGTTAATTTATCTAGTGCTATCCTCGGTTTCCCCCCTTTCCATAAAAATTTCCTTATTATTTTCTTTAACTCCTTGAAGAATTTCTCCGTCAAGTGTATTGGCAAGGCCTGAAATAGGTATTGTATCCTTGGGAAAATGTTCATTTTAATACAGTTTATCCTTCCTATTAGTGTTAGTGGTAAGTCTTTCCAATGCTCTAAGTCGTCCTGTAATTTTTTCATTAGTGGATAATAATTGAGTTTATATAGATGGCCGAGGTTTTTATTTATTTGTATACCTAGGTATCGTATTGCTTGCATTTGCCATCTGAATGGTGATTCTTTCTTAAATTTTGAGAAATCCGCATTATTCATTGGCATTGTTTCACTTTTATTTGCGTTAATCTTGTATCCCGACACTTCTCCATATTCCTTCAATTTCTTATGTAATTCTTTTATTGATATTTCTGGTTCTGTTAAGTATACTATAACGTCATCTGCAAATAAACTGATTTTATATTCCTTGTCTTTTATTTTTATCCCTTTTATTTTATTTTCTGTTCTTATCAGTTCTGCTAGTGGTTCTATGGCTAACGCGAACAATAAGGGCGATAGTAGGCATCCCTGCCGTGTTGATCTGCTTAAGTTAAATTGTTTTGATATATATCCATTTACTGTCACTTTCGCCAATGGCCCCTTATATAATGCTTTAATCCAATTAATATATTTCTCTGGTAAACTGAATTTTTGTAGTACTTTAAATAAATAATTCCATTCTACTCTGTCAAAGGCCTTCTCTGCGTCTAAAGCAACCGCTACTGTTGGAGCTTTATTTCCTTCTACTGCATGAATTAAGTTAATAAATTTACAAATATTGTCTGTTGTTCGTCTTTTTTTAATAAATCCAGTTTGGTCTAGATTTACTATTTTTGGTACATACTCTGCTAATCTGTTTGCTAATAGTTTAGCTATTATCTTATAATCTGTGTTAAGTAATGATATTGGTCTATATGACGCTGGTGCGAGTGGATCTTTCCCTGTCTTTGGTATTACTGTAATTATTGCTGTTTTGCATGAATCTGGTAAGCTTTGTGTTTTATCAATCTGGTTGATTACTTCCAGGAGGGGATGGATTTAATAAATCTTTAAATGTTTTATAGAATTCTATTGGGAATCCATCCTCTCCTGGTGTTTTATTATTCGGTAGTTTTTTTATTATCTCTTGTATTTCTACTATTTCAAATGGTTCTGTTAATTTATTTTGTTCCTCTATTTGTAATTTCGGTAGTTCAATTTTAGTTATCCTTCTTTCCCTTCATTTTCAGTTTGGTATAATTGTTCGTAGAATTCTCTGAAGTTTTCATTAATCTCTGTTGGATTATATGTGATTTGTTTGTCTTTTTTCCTTGATGCCAATACCATTCTCTTAGTTTGTTCTGTCTTAAGCTGCCATGCTAAAATTTTGTGCGTTTTTTCTCCTAGTTCATAATATTTCTGTTTTGTCTTCATTATGTTCTTCTCCACCTTATATGTTTGTAGTGCTTCATATTTTTTTTTTATCTGCCAATTCTCTTCTTTTAGTTGTGTCTTCCTTCATTGCTAATTCTTTTTCTATATTTGCTATTTCCCTTTCCAACTGCTCTGTTTCCTGATTATAGTCCTTCTTCATCTTGGTTACATAACTTATTATTTGCCCTCTGATGAACGCTTTCATTGCGTCCCATAGTATAAACTTATCTTTCACTGATTCCGTATTTATTTCAAATTACATTTTAATTTGTCTTTCAATGAATTCTCTAAAATCCTGCCTTTTAAGTAGCATGGAGTTTAATCTCCATCTATACATTCTTGGAGGGATGTCCTCTAACTCTATTGTCAATATCAGGGGTGAGTGGTCTGATAATATTCTAGCTTTATATTCTGTTTTTCTAACTCTGTCTTGCATGCGAGCTGATAACAAGAATAGGCCTATTCTTGAGTATGTTTTATGTCTACCCGAATAATATGAATATTCATTTTCCTTTGGGTGTTGTTTCCTCCATATATCCAAAAGTTGCATTTCTTGCATCGATTTAATTATAAATTTGGTTACTTTGTTCTTTCTGTTAATTTTTTTCCCAGTTTTATCCATGTTTGAATCCAAATTAAGGTTGAAATCCCCTCCTATTAGTATGTTCCCTTGCGTGTCTGCTTTCATCAAAAAAATATCTTGCATAAATTTTTGATCTTCTTCGTTAGGTAAATATACATTGAGTAAATTCCAAAACTCCGAATATATATGACATTTTATCATTACATATCTCCCTGCTGGATCTATTATTTCCTCTTCTATTTTAATTGGTACATTTTTACTGATTAATATAGCTACTCCTCTAGCTTTTGAATTATATGACGCTGCTGTTACATGTCCTATCCAATCTCTCTTTAATTTCTTGTGCTCCATTTCAGTTAAGTGTGTTTCTTGCACGAATGCTATATCAAATTTTTCTTTTTTCAGTAAATTTAGCAGTTTCTTCCTTTTAATTTGGTTATGTATTCCGTTAATATTTAAAGTCATATAGTTCAACATAGCCATTTCATACTTTGTTTATCTTTCCTTTCCGTCTCTTCATCATCACCTTTCCTTCTTATCCATTTCTGCTTTCTTGTTTTGAACACTTTATAAGACAACATTTCTAAAACATCAAACATTTCCCTTATTCTCTTATCTAAAATTTCTTTAACCCCACTATCCCCTCCCCTTCCTAAGTTGCCCTTTATCCCATCCCTTGTCGGGCAACCACATCTCCCCTCTCCATTTGGATTTGCGAATTCACTCGCAAGCGTCAACTGATTTCGCAGTGACCATAACTCCTCCCCACCCAGCCCCCCCCGAAAAGATTTTAATTTTCATATACAACAAAGGTCACTCTCTTAATTCCTTCTTTACTTCCTCTCTTCCCTTTCTTTCCCTTATTAATTCTTATCTATACTCTATATATTTTCCTTTAAATACGCATACACTCATGTACACACACACATATATATATACACACACACACACACACACACACACACACACACACACACACACACACACACATATATATATATACCCATATACACACATACATATAGTTCGTGGTCATTTTTGCTCTCGTTACATGTCTTCATCTCTCTATCTGTTTTGTAATTGTTCTGCAAATTTTCGTGCTTCCTCCAGATCTGAGAATAGTCTATTTTGCTGCCCTGGAATAACTATTTTAAGTACCGCTGGGTACTTTAGCATAAATTTATATCCTTTTTTCCATAGGATCGCTTTTGCTGTATTAAACTCCTTTCTCTTCTTCAGGAGTTCAAAACTTATGTCTGGATAAAAAAAAAATTTTGACCTTTGTATTCCAGTGGCTTTTTGTCTTCTCTTATTTTCCTCATTGCTTTCTCCAATATATATTCTCTTGTTGTATATCTTAGGAATTTTACTAAAATAGATCTTGGTTTTTGTTGTGGCTGTGGTTTAGGGGCTAATGTTCTATGTGCCCTTTCTATTTCCATTTCTTCCTGTAATTCTGGTCTTCCTAGGACCCTGGGGATCCAATCTTTTATAAATTCTCTCATATTCTTGCCTTCTTCATCTTCCTTAAGGCCCACTATCTTTATATTATTTCTACTATTATAATTTTCCATTATATCTATCTTCTGAGCTAACAGCTCTTGTGTCTCTTTAACTTTTTTATTAGATTCTTCTCATTTCTTTTTTAAGTCCTCTACTTCCATTTCTATGGCTGTTTCTCATTCTTCCACCTTGTCCACTCTTTTTCCTATATCTGACATGACCATCTCTAATCTATTCATTTTTTCTTCTGTACTTTTAATTCTTCTTTTTATTTCACTAAATTCTTGTGATTGCCATTCTTTTACTGATTCCATATATTCTTTAAAAAAATATATATCCATTGTCTTGCCCTTCCCTTCTTCTTCCATTTCTCTATGTTCTTCTTCTTCTTCTTCCTCTGGGTTGGCCATCTGTTGTTTCCTTGATTTCTTTTTACTCTCTTTCTTGTTCTCGTTGTTTTCTATGTTCTCTTCTTGTTGTTGTGCTGTAGCTGTCATTCTCAGCTGTGGAGATCGACTCCTCAGCTGGTCCCCCCTCCCGTCAGTGTTTTTTTTGTCATGTGCGGTTGCACACTTTTGCTTGGGTCCGCGAGCCATTTTTGTAGTCCCGAGCTCGGGACTTCAACTGACCTGAGGGAGCGGGCTTCTCTCTCCGCGGCGGGCCTCCTCGGACAGGTAAGGCCTTCACCTTCTTCTTCCGATGTCTTTTCTTCTTCTCTTCTTCCTGTTGCTTTCGACTTTTCTTTCTTCGCTGCCATTTTCTTCCCACCTTTACTTTCACTTTATTTTAATTTTTGTGTTGTGCCTTTGTGTTTTCTGTGTTTTTTTTAAACTTTTCCGGAGAGGGCTGGAGTTCCCCGACCGGCCACTACTCCATCACGTGACTCCTCCCTAACTTTCCAAGTTGCCGTATGGTGAGACAATACCTTTCTTTCTAGTTCTGCCCATAGTAACTGAATCAAGATCTCTGAGAGCACACAACTAGTATAGTTGTGCACCACCCTGGTTTCCCCAAAGACATTTCCTAACTCAGCCATCAGTTGCACAGTATGGGTCCATGTTTGCATTTGGGCCCGATATCCCAAATATATCTCCTCCTGCACCATGTTTCCCCATGCATTTCTAATTCCGATTCCTTCCCCAACCTTAGTCCCTTCCTTCTGTGTCTTATTCTGTAGTGTCTCAATATCTGCAGCATTCAATATTCCCATTCCAGTCCCTACGTCTCCCAGGACTCCTTCTACTAGTCCCCGTTTACCACGGCATTTAGCCACCTTTAATCCAGGGTAGACATTCTGGCAGGTTCTAGTATTGTCTGAAATGGTGTGCCCCAGGAACTGGAGGGACTCCTTGCCGAACTGGCATTTGATCGTGTTGACCATGAGGCTGAAGTCTGCCAGCCGGGCAAAGAGTGTGAGGAGGTGGGTTTTGTGTTCATCGTGGTTACGACTGGCAATGAGAACATCATCCAGGTAAATGAACACAAAGTCCAGGTCTTTTCCATCTGCGTCCATGAGGCACTGGAACATTTGGGCCACGTTCTTTAGACCGAAAGGCATACACAGGAACTTGAAGAGGCTGAAAGGGGTGATAATGGCCGCCTTACCCACTTCGTCTGGATGAACTGGGATCTGATGGTATCCCTGCACGAGGTCCATTTTGGAGAAGACCCATGCACCGTGGAGGTTGGCGGAGAAGTCCTGTATGTGGGGCACTGGGTACCTGTCGGAGGTGGTTGCATCATTCAACCGATGGTAGTCCATGCACAATCTCTAGTCCCTGGACGATTATGGAACCATATGGAGCGGCGAAGCCCAGGCGCTGTCCGAGCGCTGGACGATTCCCAGTTCCTGGAGCCTGGAGAACTCCTCTTTTGCCTGCTGGAGCTTCTCAGGTGAAAGCCATCTGGGTCTAGCATGCAGTGGGGTGCCCTGTGTGGCAATGTGGTGGAAGACCCCATGCTGTGGCATTGAACCGTGGCTCTAAGATGGCGGGAAATTCGTGGAGAATCACATCAAACTTGTCCCTGGCGGTGGCTACGGTGGTGATTTTGAGCCTCCTGGCTTCTGCTGTGTCCAGTTGGGTGGAGTGGAACATTCGGGCATTGACCATCATTTTTTCCCTAATGTCAACCAGTAAGCTGTGAGCTCTGAGGAAGTCGGCCCCTAACAGCGCGGTGCCCACGGAGGGTAGGGTGAACCTCCAGTGGAACTTCTTCTCGATCTGGATCTGTGCCCTGTGGGTGCCGTAGGTCCTGATGGTGGAGCCGTTGGCCGCCCGTAGGGTTGGACCTCGAGATCGGGTGCAAGTCTCTAATGCTGTGGAGGGAAGGACGCTGAGCTCAGCCCCTGTGTCAACCAGGAATCGGCGGCCAGTAGATCTGTCCGTCACATGAAGGAGGCTGTTTGTGTGGTCAGCCATCATAGCCATCAAAGGCGGCTGGCCTGGTCATTTCCCTGAAACCCGTAGAGCTGGCGGCATTTCCGGGCTTGCGCTCCCCAGTGCTGGTGGTAGAAACACCAAGTTGATTGGCCCTCCTCTCGCTTAGTCTTGGGAGCGGCTTGCAGTCGACTGGCTCCTGGGCGTGCCACCTGGTTGAGGGCTGCCTCATTCTCCCTTTTCATGCAACAGAGGGCATCCGCAGGGGCTGCTGCTCTCCTCGGGTTCGAGAAGTCTTCATCTGTGTGGAGCAGCTGGATGTCCTCCAGCATCTGTTCCAGAAATATCTGGTGGAAGAGAAAACAAGGCTTGTGGTCTTGCGCCAGGGCCAGCATTTCGTCCATCAGCGTCGATGGACTACGATCCCCAAGCCCATCTAGGTGAAGGAGCCTGGAAGCCCGTTGCTGGGGAGTTAGCCTGAAAGTTTCAAGCAGCAGGTCTTTGAGGGCGGTGTACTTGCCCGTAGCCGATGGGTGTCGTCCACCCTCACTGCCGTATCTTGGTCCAGAGCGCTCACGACATGATAGAACATCGTGGCATCTGAGGAGATGTTGCAGAGTTGAAATTGTGCTTCCGCCTGCCCAAACCACGTTCTCGGTTGGTGGGTCCAAAAGGGGGGAAGCTTGATGGAGACAGCGTTAACCTCTGCTGAATCCATGGTGTTTTGAGTCCAGAAAAACGTCTGGGCTCATCGGGGTCACCACTGTGGCAGTGTGAGCAGTGGAAGAAACACAGCCACCACATTGAGAGTCGTTAACGACTGTTTTTATTTAAATTCAGCACGTGCCTATAAAGGCAGCATGAGCTCAGTCACCTGGTGCATTGTGACATCATAATCGCTGCCCAGGGTGGGCGCTGGAAGGGATGCTGGAGTCAGAGAGAAATCTCTGACGATGCCATTTCCTCATGGCTGCCCCACCACGTGGTGATACAAACGGGACCGGTTCGCCATGAGGATATGCGCTTTCACAGTTTTATGTATATAAATGAGATCGTTTTTGATATATACAAACAGAAAACACCACTACACTTGGTGGGGTTTCCGGTAGAACTGTTTATTTAAATTTTGTGCGCTCCCCTTTAAGGCCAATGGGAGTTCTGCCCCACGCAGCAGTGACGTCATCACGTGGCCCAGGGCGTGAGCAGTGGTCTAAGCCACGAGGCAATGAGCAAGCTCTTACGCCACCATCTTCTGCAGCTGCCCCGCCACCGCAGTGGTACAAATGGGGCCAGTTCGCTCACAGAGATGTGTGCCACCACACAATGACCCCCCTGCCCCCAGAACCAGCTTATGCATCCCACCGCTTGGGCAGCCGGCCCCTCCATTTAGGTTGTACTGTCTGCACTGACTGGTTTAAGTCCATGTGTGCCGGCTTTAGCCGATCCACTGTGAAAAGTTCCTCCCTCCCCACAATGTCCAGAGTAAAGATCGCTGGAGGACTTCATATAGGCCCTCATATGGGTGCTGCAGGGGGGCCAGGTGTGGGCCATGCTGAACCAACACGAACTCCGCTGAGTCCAGCTCTTTGTGGATGTTGGCCGGTGCTTGCCATGGTGGATGGGCAGTGGGAGTGTTAATGAGGCGAGCTTGTTGCTGAGGTCTGTGAGTAGTGTCGGGGTCTCATCCATCAAGGCGGACGAGGCTCTGTCCTCCCAGGCCATCGAGGTGCATCAGCCTGGCCATGTGCTGCCGATGGGAGAGACTGAAGGTGCTGAGGAGGAGGGTTTTGAGGGTGATGTACTTGCCCTCTTCAGGAGGATCATGGATCAGCTCATCCACTCTGGCTGTTTCTTCGTCGAGGACACTCACCACGTGGTAGAACATTGTGGAGTCTGAGGTGATCTGCCGGAGTCAAAACTGCGCCTCCGCCTGCCTGAACCACATGCGGGGCCAGTGGGTCCAGACAGCACTGATCACCGATGAATCAGATCACCAGATATCGTCACCAATGGGGTCAGCAATGTAGCAGCTGCTACACACAGAAAACACCACTGGACTCGGTGGGGTTTCCGGTAGAACTATTTATTTGAATTTCACGCGCGCCCCTTTAAGGCCAACGGGAGTTCTGCTCCGCATAGCGGTGACATCCTCACATGGCCCGGGGCGCGAGCTGTGGCCTAAGCCACAAGGCAATGAGCAAGCCCCGACGGTGCCATCTTCTGCAGCTGCCCTGCTGGCGCGGCAGTACAAACAGGGTCAGTTCACTCACAGAGATGTGCGCCGTCACAATTTTGTATTTTGAAGAGTATTTGTGTAATCCTTGTCTCTTTTTCTTTTTTTAATATTTGGATCTCAAGGGAAGTTGGTCGTAATTTAGAATATGAATTGTTTGAAGATAGCTTAGGTAGGTTTAAATGGATTATTAAAGGAAAACTTTTGGAGTACAAGGGGAGTTTGGAGTAAATTAGAAGTAAGATTTGAATTATTGGAGGATTTGTATTGGGTCTAATTAATATTTGGAGATTATAAGATGGGGAGTTATATTTATAACTAAATATTAATTGGAGATTTAAAATATTTTTATATATATATGGGTATGTTTATATATGATGTGTTGCTTTTGGGATAATTTTTTGTGTTTGGATTTCAAGAGGAGTTGGGAGTAAATCAGAAGTAAGATTTCAATTATTGGAAGACATCTCTGTATGATATTGAGTTGTGATGAGTTCTTCTGGAATAATTCCTGTTTTTTTTCTTTCCCTATTTATTTCTTTTTTGTCTATTGGGGTAGGGGATGGGGGATTTATAACATAACGCAATGCACAAATGATTAATAATTGATGTCATCAGATGCATTGTAGATGAAAATTTTAAAATAAAATAATCTTTTTAAAAAAGAGAATGGATTGGCCCAAGGTGCTGCGGAAATGAAACTGTTTGGTTCAGTGAATACTTGCTCTCAGTGCAGCATTTTCTCCAGGGGCGGAGGCAGAGACAACACAGCAGATGTGAGCAGAGCGCTGAGCAGAGGAATGAAGATGTTTTGCTGGGGGGTGGACGTGTCGACCCAGATGCCGCTGCTGGAGAGCGGGGCACCCCGAACCTTTTCAGAGCCAAGCGAAATCCAGTGTCTGCGGGACAAGCCGGTGACAGAGGTTTCATGCGGTGCAGGGCACACCGTGTTTCTGCTGACCGACGGCACCGTGTATACCTGCGGCCAGAACGACAGCGGCCAACTCGGGAGGAAAGCGAGCACAACCGCCTTGGGTAAGCATTCAACCTGAGCCGAGAGCGATCTTCCCAAAGTTTCCGCACCAACCAGCTCCAGTAGGCTGTTGGATTATTTAAAGCCGGGGATCCACTTTAATTTTCCCAGCTGCCAATACCTCAGACCTGCCTCTTCTTCCCCAATTCTGGCGGAGGGTTGGAGACCCCAAACCTTTTGCATGTTTCTCTTTGCACCAATGCCATCGAAGTTATTCCTGCTCCCCCAGCATTTTCTGGTTTTATTTCCAACTCCCAGCGTCTGCAAATTTCTTTTCGATTTTCATCAACTTGCTACAGCTCAGGCTCCCGACAGAACCCAATAATAATTTAATGCAAAAGCAGGAACGTGTGGATGGTTTAAAGCCCTGGCTTTCCTGTGAATTTGCCGAAAGCCTCTCTTCCCCCGCTGGCCAGCCTGAAAGGACGAAGTGAAAATCAACAGTTTCGTTTTCCTCGTTGGAAGTTGTTGGTGAAATAGTTTCAATTTCCACTGTTTGCGGAGAGGATAACGCTCACTCGGTGTTTTTCTTTCCCAGTATTTTGTTGAAGCAGAAACCTTGAATCCGCTTCCACCAGGGAGCTTCCTTCCACTTGCCAGGGGAATGGAACCTTAGGACCAGCAGCTTAGCTCCGCAGACCTTCTCAGCGCATCCGATGTTCCCGTTATGGGTTCAGATGCCAACAGACTCCCCCCTCTGTTCCTGTTATAGGTTCAGATGCCAACAGACTCTGCCCTCTGTTCCCGTTATAGGTTCAGATGCCAACAGACTCCCCCCCTCTGTTCCCGTTATAGGTTCAGATGCCAACAGACTCCCCCCTCTGTTCCCGTTATGGGTTGAGATGCCAACAGACTCCCCCCTCTGTTCCTGTTATAGGTTCAGATGCCAACAGACTCTGCCCTCTGTTCCCGTTATAGGTTCAGATGCCAACAGACTCCCCCCCCCTCTGTTCCCGTTATAGGTTCAGATGCCAACAGACTCCCCCCTCTGTTCCCGTTATGGGTTGAGATGCCAACAGACTCCCCCCTCTGTTCCCGTTATAGGTTCAAATCCCAGCAGACTTCCCCCTCTGTTCCCGTTATGGGTTCAGATGCCAACAGACTCCCCCCTCTGTTCCTGTTATAGGTTGAGATGCCAACAGACTCCCCCCTCTGTTCCTGTTATAGGTTCAGATGCCAACAGACTCCCCCCTCTGTTCCCGTTATAGGTTCAGATCCCAGCAGACTTCCCCCTCTGTTCCCGTTATGGGTTCAGATGCCAACAGACTCCCCCCTCTGTTCCCGTTATGGGTTCAGATGCCAACAGACTCCCCCCTCTGTTCCCGTTATAGGTCCAGATGCCAACAGACTCTGCCCTCTGTTCCCGTTATAGGTTCAGATGCCAACAGACTCCCCCCTCTGTTCCCATTATGGGTTAGTTGCCGCTGGAGCAACGTCCTAGGGTTTGTCTGGGGAAGGAATTAGGTTTCATAGAGTCACACAGTGTGAAAAGAGGCCAACACCCATCTTGCCAAAGCTGACCAAATGTCCCACTTTCACTTGTCCCATCTGCCTACATTTCACAAGGTAGAGGAGCAGAAGTTTGCCCCATCGAGCTTGGTCCGCAATTCTAATCAGGAGCTGATCCATCCTCTCACTCAGCCCGACTACCCTGCTTCCTCCTCATAACCTTGATGCTTTGGCTAATCAAGTACCTGTCAATCTCTGCCTTAAATGCAGCCAAGACATTGCTTCCACAGCTGTAGCAACAGCTTCCATAGACTCACCACCCTCTGTCTAAATATTTTTTCAACATCTCTCCTTTAACTTGGCACTCTTTTATGCTGAAGTTGTGTCCTCTTGTCATAGAATCTCCTACCATTGGAGACATCCTTGTTACATCTACTATTTCCAGGCTTTTCAGCATTTAAAATGCAGAAGGGAATTGTTAAATGGGATTCATAGGTCTAGACAACATTGGGAGATTGATTTGAATGCTAATATTGATTAAACAAATTGTCAGAGTTGTGTCAGGATAGCATGACAAAAATTATAAATGTTAGATACGGGTTAGTTCAATATAATTTCTTGCATCAATGATATCTTACTTGACAAAAGTTAAATAAATTAAATCAGATTGATCCGATCAGTGTTTTGGATGTGGTCAGAGGGTAAGTACTTTTTTTTTACATTCCGTTTGGTCCTGTCCAAAGTGAGAACTTTTCGGTCAAATTTGGCAGTTTATCTGGAATGGGTATGGGAATCAATGTTATTCTTATTAGGCAATATTGAAGGGATAAGACCGAAATTGAAATGATCTATCTATCAAAAACAATTTTTAAAGATTGCCTTAGCAGTAGCAAGCAAGTGTATAGCAGTAACATGGAAACCAGATACTCATTTGGGTTTGGAACATTGGAATGCAGAGATGTTGTGTTCCTTTGGAGAACATCACATATAGTTTGAGACATAAGTATGATGTATTTTTGAAAATTTTGCTTGGTTATACCATCATTAAAATAGATTTGATATTAATAATTGTCATATTTTGTACTTGGATATTATTACATGCATGGAAAACATTAAAATAAAATTTTCCAAAAATAAATCATGGCACTCTCATGGAGGGAAGTCTGGACTTCACAGATGGCACCGTAAAGCTCCTTCATGGGTTCACTTTCATTACCCCAAAGCTGGAATGTAGACTGCAGAAATCCGCATGGTAGAGACTTTCTTGGACAGGTAGAAGTGTCTGCGTTTCACCATTAGGTACTCTTATCTCTACTGAGCAGAAGAACCCCAAAATAATATTATTTAAATATAATTGTACCCACCATAAGCATTTCCCCTGCCAGTTTACTACCATCCCTCTGGAAAAGGTAGCCCTCTGGTCCCTTTGCAACATTTCTCCTGTCACAAACTATTCCCTCTTGTATCAGATACCCCTACCCTGGGAAAAAACTCATGGTTATATATAACTCTGTAAGGCCACTTCTCAGCCTCCTGAACTACAGCAAGAAAAATCACAACCCATTTCCTGTCTCCTGTTGCCTCTACGCACCAATCCCAGTAACATCTTTGTGAATTTTTCCTGTACTCTTGCCAGCTTAATGGTAGCTTTGCATCTCCTCCCATTCAGCTATCCAGTTAGACTCAGATGGAGCCTGGTGTCCCACTGCAAGTCTTAAGTTACATTTTCTCTTTGATAGCTCAAACTTTTATTCAGCCAGTGCTGTCCCTTCCTCACCCAGTACTTAAGTCACCATATTCATTACATTGTGCACTTGAAGATCAAGTTCATTATGATCTGACTGTATGCATACTACCTGACAAAATAGCATTTCTCTGGACAATGATGCTCACACAATACACAACACATAATGCACACATATATAATTTTAATTAAATATATATTAATATTTTGAGATGGCTTACTGGCATTCAGAATACTTTTCATCAATCTCATAGCATGCAGGAAGAAGCTATTTCCCAGTCTGTTTGATGCTCCTGTGCCTCCTTGATGGTAGTGGGTCAAGGAAACTGTGCTGGTTGGAAAGTGTCTGCTCAAATTCTTTAAGCACTGTTTAAGTAATGCTCCCAGTATATGTCGTCAGTGGAGGAAAAGGAGACCCGAGTGATCTTAGCTGTTTTGATGATCCTCTGGATTAACTACCAGTCCGATGCTTTGCAGCTACTATGATGCAGCCAGACAGGACATTCTTAATTGTGTTCTGTGCCCTCCTCATCCTCCTTAGGTTGTGTAGATGCTGCTGTCTATCAGTGGCATTGTGTTCACTGAATCTTGGCAGGAGATTTCAGTGTATATTATGCACTTTGCAGCAGAATCTCTCTAGAGCATCTATGAAAGCAGATTAGTTAAGTCACTAGAATAGCCAAAAACCTTCTGATTCTATCAAGACACAGCGAACACAGATGGAGCCAAATGTGAAGAGGGCAGCAGACATGAGTGAACCTTGAAACTATCCCACTCCCAATTTCACAGGGAGCAAATAAAAAAAACAGTTTGAATTTTTTATCTGTAGCTTGCTCCACAGTGTAATTTTTTAAGTGAATAATGCATGCCTCTGACATACATCTGTTTATTTTACAGAACAGGTAATGGCCTTAAGTACAAGGACAATCATCCATGTGGCCTGTGGAAAGAACCACTCATTGGCTCTCTGTGACAGTGGATCTGTCTTTGCCTGGGGAGATGAAACTTATGGTCAGTTGGGCAGTGAGAAGTGTACCAGCTATGTTTCGCATCCAAGGTATTAAGTCCAGTATCCAATGGCCACACAAATAACACTTGCTTTTTGCTAACCAAGCAAACAATGGCCCCTGATGTGTGTTGTCACATTGCACCAACTAGATGTCTCCTGTATTTGATCTATTGTTCTTTGGCCATCCTTACTACTTGCCACATCTACCAATGTATTAATGGATTCATCCCACCCTTGGTTACGCTCTCTATACTCTCCTTCTGTCAAGCAGAAGATACCTGAGCTTTAAAACTCAAACATCTAGATTCAAAATCTGTTATTTTCCTGCTGTTGTCAGATTTTTTTAATGGAATCTTCACTGGTAAAAGATATTCCTCCTGCAATGCTTAACTTCACTTTTCTCTATACCAGTGGTGGCCAAGCATTTTATTAAAAAATTTAAAAACTCTAACAGGCCATTTCGGCCCATGAGTCCGTGCCACCCGATTAACCTTCACCCTTCGTGAACTCTTGGGCCGAAATGGCCTGTTACCATTCTGCATGTCTATATTAAAAAATAGAATTGAAAGGTTGGCCACACCTGGTCTATACCCTGCACTTTGTCCAAATTACATTATACCCTGCACTTTTATTATTGCACTACCTGCTATACTTAAGTAGATGTTGACTTCCCTAAATAGAATGCAAAATAAAGCTTTTCACTGTATCTTTGTACATGTGACAATAAATGATTCAATTCAATTCAACATCAGTTCAAGTAGTTAATCTAGTGTCATACAATCTAGTCTGCACATTCTAGCACTAAATAATGAAGGAGATATTTCAAGTGGCATTTTATAATCCTTCCTCTGTGAAACTTGGTGATATCAGATTGTCACTGAATGATGCATTGTAGATTTTCCTGCCACTGCTTGTCTTCCAGTATTGAGGCCAATGTTTTGGGGCTTGTTAAAAACATAGAAAGGCTGGAGGAACTCATTTGAAGAAGGGCTCAGGCCCAAAATGTCAGTTATATACTGCATCTTTATCTCCTATGGATGCAGCAAGACCTGTTGAGTTCCTCTAGCCTTTCTGTGATTTTTGCTACAATCACAGCGTCTGCAGACCTTTGTGTTTCACTTTTGAGGCTTGTTACTCACTCTCAAGTACTTGGCAAAAATTGACGTGTGGAGAGAGTACTACTCAGCGATGTAAATTTAGAAATTGGCTCCACTCAAAAAATTAATTGGGCCAAAAATGACAGGTATTTGATTAGTCAGGGGATTAAAGGTTATGGGGAGTAAGTCGGAGTGGGGCTCATGATTAGAATTGGCCAAATTCTGCTCCTATATCTTGTGATCTTGTGAAATGCAGGCAGCTGGTACACATGTGAGTGGGACATTTTGGTCAGCGTTGGCAGCTAGAATGTGAAATTTTCAAGTGTAAGTCAGTAGAATTTCTGACAGAAGCTGAGATTAGTACATCCAGTGTTTAAATAAATTGAGACATATCTTTTGATAAGTGCATGCGTTGCATGCTCATGAACCATGAATAATTTGACAGCTATTATCATTGCATGTTGTGAATAGCAGAATGGTAAGAGTTCAGATCTATGGCTCCTGCGTTACAGAAAAGGGCTGGAGAAGCACAACAGGTCATGCAGCATCCATAAGAAGTAAAAGGTAACTAACATTTTTTTGCCTGGACCTTTTGATAAGGTGGGAGCAAAAAGCAGGCAAGCCCCTGACTAAAAAGTTGTGGGTGGAGGGGGACAGGGAAAAAGCACAAGCTACAAGGTCATTGGTGGATTTAGGTGTGAGGGCAAAAGAGGGTGGGGAGCTGGAGGAATATAGCTAGCTGCTGTTAATCTGTTGAAAATACAAGAAATTGCAGCACAGGATCCATGGATGCTGCTGCTGACGACTGAGTGATGACCTTCGACTTGATAGTGTTAAACAGGTGGAACTGGAACATGTGTGGACTGCTTTCTGCTGGAAAGCCAGCTGAAAGCCCTTTTTTTACCCTCCTTCAGACATCAGCTTTCATTATCCCCAGATCTATTATTAAATCTATCATTCACATGCTACACACATATATCCACACAGATCCCCAAAACACACACACCCACACCTCCCCCTCCCCCCCCACACATATACATGCACACACTACAAACACACCTTCTCAAACATCCCAACACACATACCACAGCTACCCATGCATATCGGCCCACCACACTGACACACTCACATGTTATGCATGGCTCATACAAACACACACTCATGCTCCCTCTAAACACACATACACCTCCTCCACCTCCCCATGCATACCTCCCCCAACAGACACACACACACACACACACACACACACACACACACACACACACACACACACACACACACACACACACACACACACACGCACACGCACACATTTATTTTGCCTGAGAGTTGAATAAATGTTGGTCTCTTATTTGCAGCAAAGTGAAGCAACTTGAAGTTCCTATTATGCAAATTAGATGTGGCCATTACCATTCCCTGGCTCTTTCTCAAGGTAATACACTATTTCTGCAATTAGGTGTTTATTACCATGACCACGGGAGGAATTTCTAATGGAAGCTTTGTTCTATCTCTGTAGCTGGTACAGTATATTCCTGGGGGCAGAACACTTGTGGGCAGCTGGGAAATGGTCAGTGCTCAAGAAGAGATTCAAATCCACAGAGGGTGAGATTTCTGAATGGAATTCCGATTACTCTGATTGCTGCAGGAGAAAGTCACAGCTTTGCCCTTTCCCTGTCGGGAGCAGTATATGGATGGGGAAGCAATAACTATGGACAATTGGGGCTCAAAAACATTATCGGTAAGATCACACTGGAATGGGTTTTCTGGGGATGTCTATAAAGGATGAATGACAACAGAATGGGCTGTATATAGAGTGAACCTGCCACTTTAAGTTTGTGTGCAGAAAAAAAACCCCATAAATGAATGGAACTTCAGTTACCATGAATGTAGATATAAAAGAGGGAAAGGAATCATCATTCTTCCTTTTCTGGTTCCAGGTTAGTAAAATTTCATCAGGTGCGACCTGACTCGTGGCTGCAGAAGATGCAGGCTGGACTGAGCCAGCTACAAGAGGAATATTCCAATTATTCCTCTTTGCCTGATATCACAAATTCCAGGTGTTTAAACAGTGTAGCTTCTCCTCATACTCTGCCAAATAGATTAATCTGCAAAGCTCCTGAGTTGCAATTGAACTTGAGTTTGGTTCAAGGATTCAACCCAAGGCATCAAAAGCAAATATTTCTGAGAGTGCTCACTTCGATCAGGAATCAGAAACTGGAAGCATTTGCAGTCTGAATACATAAACATCCATTAATCTGCCACATTGGTGATACTGGAATATCTGATTTTCCAGACAAGTGGATATTATTTCTGTTGCTATCTCAAGAATTGTTTTGATTCATTTTTTAAAGATATCACATTTTGCTGAATTTTCCTGTGAACCAGGTAAGTAGAAAGGGAGCACGGGAACCAGGAACTCAACAGAGTGGAAGAGAGCACAGGAACCAGGATCCAGGTGAGTGGAGAGGGAGAAGGAGACACGGATCCAAGTGAATGGAGAGGGAGTGAGGCAGACATAATCTGGAGAACCAGGTGTTGAGTCATCAAAATGCCCAAATGTTTAAGTAGAAGATATTCAGATGACCTCACCATGAGACAGGACACATATTGAACAGCTTGGCACAAGAAATCCAGACCTTTTATCGCTCTAGATGTTTTGCCTCAATAACATCCCATTTGAAACATTTGTCTGGAGTGGGCTGCTTCTGAATTCACCTTGGCAAGGCAGAGACCCTGAAAAATTACTCTTTCCTTATTGTTCTGTTGGTTGTAAGTATTAATGTATCAAATTTCACTCTATTGCACACTGATGAATGATATCGCCTACCTGTTTTAGGCAATATAATTGACTAAAAATTAATAATAAATGAGATTTAACAAGGTTTCTGCCCCAACAATCTTCCAATTGTCAGGAAAAATATGACCATTTTGAGCTGGATGTATTTGAACAAAGGCATGTTAAAAAATGTATCCCAATTGGCAAATCAAGTCATCAATTTTTCATTCCTCATTTTAATTGTCTTCTTGTAAGTCAATGGGGAAATGATTCTAAGGTTGAGATGAAAGCACATTACAGAGATCTCTCTCATCTAGAGATGGCAGAAAATATCTCCAGTGCTGAAGCAGGTTGTTTTTTTTTCCAATAGATCAAGCCAAACCATGCTTTATGGACCAACTGAAGATGCTTGACGTTTGTTACATTTCTTGTGGCAACAATCATTCTGTTCTTCTAACTAAGGTATGCTTTCAGTCATTTTGGTGGTCTCTGTCATAGTAGCTGACAAATCGGAGAGTTTAGAAGTGAAGAGATAAATTGGCTGCAAATTCAAGATTCAAATGAGTGTCATAGTAATAAAACATTGTCCTATTACATGAAATTACCTTTTTCCTGCTGCAAAGCCGACAGATTTGCCACCAGCATAAATTGCCTAGGTGCTTCAAATTGATTTGAAAAGAGGCAAAGTATTATTGATGTGATTATTACATATTAATAATGCTAGGTAAGGATTCCAGCAAAGTTTTTGGATCATAACTCTCCATTTTGTGGTGGAGTGGGAATACTGGAAGGGCAATGATTATATGAGGCTGCCTGGCAGAAATCTTCTGAGGTTAGCATTTGAATGATTTCAGTAATTCCAAGTGTCTCTGCACAATAAACCCAGGACCACCAGCGATAAATGGCCTCCCAGGCTCCTCAGTCATTGTCTTGTATTGTCTGCCATGACAGTTTGTGGGCTGAAGGGATTATACTGTGCTGCAATGTCCTATAGTCCATACTATGAAAATATCACAGGAATGGTTCAATTGCTCAGTAAAGATCAAAAGTATATTTGGCCATGTACTTAAATAACACATTACTAGACTGTCAATATTCCCCATGGGAATATTTGGTGTTTGTCTACCTTAAAGGCATAATTTGAATGTAAATTATACATTTAAGGATAAAAGAATAGGAGTAGGTCACTTGCAAGCCTGCACCACTCTTCAATAAGGTTTTCCATCTCAATCCCATTTTCCAACACTTTTTCCCATAATACTCTTTGACTCTTTTAATATTCAGTTCCCTTGGGAAATTGGGAAAGTCCAATTTCATTGGTGACAAACGTGGGATTTTTTTCATCCAGTTGCTATGGTCTTGATGACATAACTGATGACATCTAATCCTGAATTCAGTTCAACTGTAAGAGAAGTGGTCTCAATGCAGAGTATATTCTATCTCTAGGTTGTGGTGTTTGTACATTAACTTTACTGAATGCTTTTGGCTACAACAAATATTTGGAAAAGAATTCATAGTTTTAGTATAATTTTAAGTCAGAAATGAATTGGAAAAACAAGCCAATACTTTATAAATAATGTTCTCAGATGTTGCAATCAACTTCAGGGCAAGTAATTTAATCTTTAAAGAAAAGCCACCCTTATTGATTGGGAAATGTAACAGGAAATTTGGATACAATAGGGTTCTGAAAATCACAGTGAGTTTGCCAATCAGGTTTTAATCTGTGGTCTAAGGGGTGAATATTGCAATCGAGAAAGCTTCAAAGCAACAAAGATACACAGTTTTGTTGTGGGTTTTGAGAAGAGATGAGAGGTTTAGAATTTTGCTACCCTTTGTGTGAAAATGTAATTCCCCGGACAGGGGATTCTAATTTTATTATTGTGTCCCCACTCCACCCCATCATTTTTGTGTTACAGGCTGGAAATGTATTCGGATGTGGAGATGGACGCTCCGGGCAACTGGGTTTGGTCAGAAAACCCAATGTGACTTCCTTTCAAAGAGTGAAGAAAATCCAAGGCAAGGTGTCCCAGATAGCTTGCGGGAGGTGAGTAACATGAGGATTTGAAGTGTAGACATCCTGTTCCTTGCTTTACAGCTAAAATTAATTCAAACCCATTTTGATGAGCTGAAATTTGTTTTCAGTGGCTTATAATAAATGTGTGTCATTATTGGCCTTCTCTTGTAGTTGCTTCTGCAAGTATAGATTCATTGAAGTTAATGAAGGATTCAGCAGTGTGGTGGCTAAGTCATTACACTGACATCTAGAATCCTGGGGTTTTGCAAGAAAATGCCTCACTTCAAATCCCATTAAAGCAGCTGGTGAATAGAAGGTCCTCTATACGTCACTCATCAGACCTCCATTTCACTCTATTTTCTAGCTGGCCTCTCACCAATCATCCAAAACTCATCATAACCTCTATTCAATCCTGTTCTCCCAAGCCCCTATGATCAGTGACCCACATGGTATTCTGGACTAACTATCCTTCAATTTGTGGGAGTTTTATCCTGGTTCAAATCCCTCCATGGGTTCAGCACTTCCAGACCTTGTTACCTCCGCCACATATATGACGCTAAAGGACTTTGTGTCCTTTCAATTCTATACTTTTTTTTTCATTCCCACCTCTTTCACCCTACTGTTGACAGCAGAACATAACCATCTCAGCTGTAAGGTCTAAATACCAGTTCTCAATCTCTCCACCACTCATCACCTCCTCCTAATGTTAGAACACACTCCTTTCTTAGAACATACCTCTTTGACCAAGTTCTCAGTCACTTGTGCCATTATTGCTATTTCAGGATCTCTGCCAGTTTTTATTGACTGTGCTCCCATGGTATCCCTGTTGACTCTCTCAGCAGCAGTCAGAGAACCTCAATGAATTGGATCATATTTGTTGCTTCATGGTTTGTCCTTCCCTCCCTAATCGTGTTGCTCTGGTAACTAATATAAATCCAAGGAAAAGGGTGTTGTAACACTTCTTTTTCAACAATAATGATTAAAGTTATAGAAAATGTTAATTCAGGTAAACCCAGCTTTATAAATATTCAAATCAGGAAAATTCACTTGTACAAAAAAACCCGTGTTGACTTTTACAAATAAATTATAATGGGTTTTTGGATTTACAAAAATTTTCTCCAATAGTAGTCAATGGGTGCTCGCTTTATGAATTTTTGGTTTACAAACAGTTTCTCAGGAATGTTCTATCTTCATAAAGTGGTGTATTCCTGTATTTCAAATCACAGCTTCATGTTTTATGCTTCTTCAAAGATTTATAAATCTTTTTGACATATAGTTATTCCCAAAACACAGCAACCAATTGCTAGATTTTGTAGTGCTTGAGATAATATTGTGAGTATTGAAATCTACCATCTAAATTTAAACTGGGAGGCAACAAACTTGATTGCATGATGCACGAAATATGATTTTATTTGTTGACTTGTTTTGTTTAGTGATCACACACTTGTCTACATCCCCTCCTCTGACCTTGTACTTTCCTTTGGCTTTGGAATTTGGGACAAAACGGAGAAAGATTCAACAGGCCGCCAAGGTAATCAGACTGGAGCCACTCACTCTTGCCTTTGTGTAATATTTGTACAAATTTGGCAAGAAATGATCAGTTCTGTTTATCATGTGACATCATCAACCACAAATGGTTCCTTGTGATTCCCTTTCACACCATTGGTAATGAGATGATTTTAAGTAAGCAGGAAACTCCTTAAAATGTTACTCTAATATTGAGAGGAGTCACATGAGTAGTGGCTGGTCTAGTAGAACCAGCCCTCTCAAGAGAAAAGAAAAAAAAGTTTGAAAAAAAAGAAGAGAAAGATAAAGTTACAGAGAAGAGACAAAAGATGGCACCCAAAAGAGTGAAAATAAGATTAACAGAGAAAAGGGAAAAAGGAAAATCAATGGAGAAGAAAGAAGTAGGCCTTACCTACACGTCGGAGCAGGGAGCCACCGTGGAGAGGAGTGGCCGATCTCCGACATTGGTGAGTCCCCAGAGGAGTGGTGTCCTCCCGACCGACGGACTTCAAAAATGGCTCTTAGAGCCAAGCAAAGGTGCGCAACTGCGCAAGTAAAAGAAAAGGTTAACATCGGCGGGAGGGGGACTCAGCTGAGGAGCGTCCAGCTGTGGAGCGGCTAGCTGAGAGACGCCCAATATCGGGGTGTTCGGCTGGGGGAAGCAAGCAAGAAAGAAGAAAAGAAGAGTGGTGAGAAAGAGGAAAGGGCTGGAAGAGGGTGAACGGCAACAGGGCAACCGGCAAGGGGATGACCTGCAGCAGGAGGCCCAGCGGCCGGAGGCCCAGCGGCCGGAGGCCCAGCGGCCGGAGGCCCAGCAAGGATACAGAAGCAGCTCATCAGAGAAGGATAAAGATACACAGATACAGAGAAGAAGATGACACAGACATAGATATAAACACAGAAGAAGAGGAGGAAGAAGACCAAGAATTTCAAAGGAAAGAAGGTAAAATAGAAGGACAAAATTTAGATAAAGCCTGTTTTGAAGAACAAATGAGGTCATTAAAAGAATGGCTATCATTACAATTTAGTTCAATTAAAAGAAAAATGAAAAGAGCTGAAGACAGAATGCAAAGCTTAGAGTTGGTCATGACTGAAATAGGGAAAAGAATAGGAAATGTGGAGGAACGAGAAGCTGCTGTAGAAATGGAGATAAATGATTTCATAGGGAAGTTGTAAGATAGCAAAAAAAAATAAGGAGACACAAGATTTATTGTCACAAAAAATTGACCTATTGGAAAACTACAGTAGGCGAAACAACATAAAAATAGTTGGCCTGAAAGAAGGCGAAGAAGGATCAGATATGAAGGAATTTATAAAAGGATGGATCCCAAAGGTGCTGGGAACACAGATTCACATGAAGAAATAGAAATCGAAAGGGCGCATAGAACACTAGTACCAAAACCGCCACCACATCAAAAATCGAGATCCATATTGGTAAAACTTCTAAGATAAACGACAAGAGAGAACATACTGGAGCAGGCAAGAAAGAAAGTTAGAGAAGGCAATAAGCCATTGGAATATAAGGAACTTTTAAAGAAGAGAAAGGAATTTAACACGGCGAAAACAATCTTATGGAAGAAAGGTTATAACTTTATATTAAGACATCCAGCAGTACTCAAAGTATTTATCCCTGGGAAACAGAATAGACTGTTCTCGGACCCAAAGAAAACCCAAGACTTTTCTGAACATTTGCAGGACAGGAGAAGAGAGGAGGAGGAGTGACAAGAAGGAAGACCGGCAAGAAAGTATACAAAAATATGTAATAATGTAAAGTAAAGATAATGTATATATAAAGATTTAAAGATGGAAAAGAGAAGGGGAAGAAGGGGGGAAAAAAAGAGTGAGCTTTGTTATATGTATAGGAAAATAGTGTTCTTGGGGGAGAATAACAGTCACTGTGAAATTGGCTGACACTTGCAAGTAAGTTCACAAACTGAATGGAAAGGGGAGTTGTGGTTGCCGTCAAGGGACAAGGGGCAACCCAAGGAGGGGGAGGGTTAATTTGGGGTTAAAGGATTATTGCTCGCGGGGATTGTTGGGGCATTTCATGTCTTAAGTGTATTGTCATTTATTGAAATTAAAAAGGAAAACTTAAAGAACAGTAATGGAAAAAAGGGGATGGAGGTGGTGAAGAGGCAGAAAAGAAGTGAAAATAAAGATATAAGATGGCCACGATGAACTATATGACTATAAACATTAATGGAATTCATAACCAAATGTAAGTGTATTCCATTGGAAAAAAATCACAAATAATTTAAAAGACAAAGTTACAATGTTTGAAAAAACCATACATGGAACATTACAGAAAGAGCAGGCCTCGGACCAACCCCACCTAAAATAATAAGTTAAACACGGTCAGATTTAATGTGTATAAGTAGATGACACATTTTTTTATTTGTTTTCCTTTTGTATAAAGATGTTGTTTTATTGTATTTTATATGTTAAATATTTACTGTTTTCAGAGGGGGGTGGGAATGGGGAGAGGGAGGAATGGGGAAAAAAGAGAAAATGTCACTGTGTATATTTAAAGAGATGCATCTGTAAATATTTGGTTGATATGGTTCATAGTGCGATAATAAAGAATTTTTTAAAAATGTTACTCTAATATTGGACCATCTGATTTTTCAACAAAGCTTTGATGAATTTTCTCATTTCCTGCATTATTTTCACACCTGCAATTATTAATTATTGACTGGTTATCCCTTGAATTCAGTAATGCAGGTTTTAGACAATCCAAATTCCCTGGGGTACCCTAGAAGTCCAGAAAATATGAGTTTGGGTATCTTCAGTTCAGGGAGTTTGTACCACACTGGCTACTGGTGAAAACATGCAAGTGTAAGTGTGTCAGAAAGAGTTAATAATTTTCAATAAATAATTAATTAAAATCAAATTATGAATTGCAATAAAGTTCAAATTTATTGTCAAGAGTACATACATAACATCCCATACAACCCTGAGATTCTTTTTCCTGCAGACAAGGGAGAATTTCTATTTATTCTAAACTTCATGAAGTAAGAAATGCATACAAAAGAAAGATGTGTAAGCAAAAGAAAGGAATGTAAACAAACTCCTTGTACAAATACAGAAAATAAATATTCTGTAATAAATAATTAGCAAAGAAAGAGTCCTTAAATGCATCTCTGAATGAGTTGGTGGAAGGGTAGAAGCAGTTCCTGAATTTGGAGTTATGAGTCTTGTGGCACCTGTATCCCTTTCCTGATGGCAGCAGTGAAAACAGAGCATGTCTGGGTGATGTGGATCCTTGATGATTGCTGATGCTCTCCAATGGCACTGTTCCAAGTAGATTTTCTCGATGGTGGGGAGAGTTGTGCCTGTGATGTACTGGGATTGTGTCCACTACCTTTTGCAGGGCTTTGCATTCAGAAGTACTGTTGGCCCCATACCAGGCCATGAAGCAGCAAGTCAACACACTTTCAACTACACATATGTAGAAGTTTGCCAAGCAGTAGAATAAGATAGCAGAACAACATTAGCATACATATTTTTAGTTAGCAGTCCTGTGGCAGAATTTCTGCTTTCATCAATAACATTCAAGCAAGGAACCACCTGGTCTCTCAGGTGTATCTGAACAATACCATTGCATTTTTTTTTGTAAGAGAGAACTGCATGGCCTTCTGGCTTTCAATAAGCTTCTTAAGAGCAGGTTTTCTGGTCATGATTATGTTGTATGTACAAGCATGCATGTTTCTTCATTAAACCAGATCTATTTCAGCCAAGTTAAATGTTGACAACATCAGCCCATTTCCCTTTAGTAGGATTAACACAGTTCACTCCAAAACTATTTCATTTGGCTACAAAGTGATTCTAATGATGCAAAAAGGATTTGTAAAGTGTTATAAAAATGTTTCTTTTTTTTCATTTATCATGGGCGGCTCAGTTAGCATACTGGTTAGTGCAAGGATGTTATAGCATCATTAACCTGGGTTCAAATCCGGCACAGTCTGTGAGGAGTTTCTACATTCTCCCTGTGTCTGTGTGGGTTTCCTCCAGGTGCTCCAGTTTTCTCCCACCATTCAAATCATACAGGGAATGTAGGTCAATTAAGTGTAATTGGGCAGCACCAGGTTCATGGGCCAGAAGGGTCTGTACTCTGTTGTATGTCTAAATTTAAAACTTAAATTTAAAATATAAACTTAATGATGTATTTCAACCTCTGGGCCTTTGTACCCCACTCTGCAACTGGATCCTTGACTTCCTCATAGGAAGACCACAGTCAGTTCGATTTGGGAACAATGTCTCCTTCTTGCTGATTATCACTACAGGCTCACCCCAAGTATGCCTACTTACCCCACTGCCGCACTCATTATACACAATTCCAATGCCATCCAAAAATTTGCCGATGATTCCACCGTTGTCGGCAGATTCACAAACAGCAAAGATGAAGTGTACAGGAGGGAAATAGATCAACTCGTTGAATGGTATAATGACAACAACCTTGTGTTCAATGTCAGAAAAACCAAGGAGATGATTGTGGGCTTCAGGAGGAAGTCAGGGGAACACAACCAAGTCCTCATCAAGGGCTCAGTAGTGGCGAGGGTCAAGAACTTCATATTCCTAGGTGTCAACATTTCTGTTGATGCAATTAAGAAGAAGGCTAGCCAGCGGCTATACTTTGTGAGATGTTTGAGGTGACTCTTGAAAACTTCTACAGGTGTACTGTGGAGAGCATTCTGGCTGGTTGCATCACTGCCTGGTATAGAGGCACCAACTCCAGGACAAGAAAAACTCAAGAGGGTTGTTAACTCGGCCTGCAACATTATAGACACAAGATTTCACTCCACCGAGGACATCTACAAGGGGTGGTGTCTTAAAAAAACAGCCTCTATGCTCAAAAGAACCCCACCACCTAGCCCATGCCCTTTTCACTGTGTTACCATTGGGGGAAAAGGTATAGGAGTCTAAAGATGAGCACTCAGTGGTATAAGGACAGTTTCTTCCCAACTGCCATCAGATTCCCGAATAATCAATGAAACAAAGACACTGACTTACTTTTCGTGCACTATTAATTTTTTAATTTATTGTTGTAAGGTGGTTTATATGAATATTTGCTCTGTGACACTGCTGTAAAACAACAAATTGTGTGACTTTTCATTACAATAAATTCTGATTCTGATTCCTTAATTTATAAGGGATGGCAAAATGGTCCAGCAAAAAGTAATGCTGTCCCACAGATCAAGAAACCTGAGTTTTGTCCCTGATCTCTGGAATTGAATTGAATTGTCTTATTCAGGTTCATTATAAAGTTTTGTTCTGTATACTATCCAGGCAAGTTAACTCACACAATAAGGTAGTGCCTTGACAACAAAAAAAAATAAATAAACCAACAGAGCATACTGTTCCAATAAGTTAAACAGTGCAGAGAATAAAGAAGAGTCAATATAATGCAAGATTTTGAGAATTGTACATTTAAAATGCAGTGCAAGCGTGATCTCCGTGTCAGGAATGGGTTACTCCCAGTTGTCTGGTGTCCTCCCACATCCCAAAGGCATCCTGATTGGTTAGTTCACTGATCACTGTTAATTATTCCTGTTGCATATGAGTGGCAGGAGATTTGGATGGACGTTGATGAGAAAAGATTACAGAGAAATAAGCGGGGGAGCGGGACTGATAAGATTATTGAGAGAGTTAAACAAAAAAATGTGTAGACTGCTGGGATCGAGTGCAATACACAAATGTGCTGGAGAACTCCAGTCATTCAGCATCCATAGGAAGTAAAGGGTAACTCATGTTTATGGCCTGGGCCCTTTGTCAGATATAAGCAAAATCAGGCAAGCTCCTGAATAAAAGGTGGGGAGGGAGGAAAGGGCAGAGGAAGGAGTGCAGGGTAACAGATAAGATGTCATAGGTGGATGTAGGTTGGCGGGTAGAAGAGAAAATAGCTGAGAAATGATGGGAGAGGGATGGATTGGGAAGCTGGAGGAAAGGAGACAGAGGTATAGGGAAAGAGAGAGACCCTGGTGGAGGGGTTTCATGGAAATTGGAGGTCGACGTTCATGCCATCTAGTTGGAGACTGCTGAGATGGATTATAAAATGATGTTCCTCCAATATGTGGGTGGCCTCAAAGTGGCACTTATTCAGAGAGGCAGCATTGGTCTCCTCTATGTCATAAAAACATTTTTTAAATGGTGTAAAATCCAGAATAATACCGTTTTACCAATTTTTTTTCTTCTTACAGAGTTAGTATACAACAATGTTCACAAAATTTTTGCAGGAGAAAGCATTAATTTTCTTCAGACTCAGGTAAGATCCAAATGGTCCACAACTGTAGATATCAAAATAACTGTAAACAGCAAAAATCAAATGACCTGATATTTAACCATCATGTTCAATGAAGAAACATCGAACAGTTCATGTTCTGTGCATGTACAGTTCTATGTTTCTATAGTTGACCTTGTATTCTTGTCCTCAGACTGTGGCATGGCATTGACTTACCTGTGTAACCTGCCTACATTCCTAAGGGCCTCGTATTAACATAAAGCAATGGCCTTATATTTAAGTGTTTGCACCCTTTATTATTGGACAGGATCCAAATGATTTTTTAGATGCCTTGATTTGCCCTCACAGGTGTGTGGAAAGGATCCAAAGACATAGGCTCTTTGGAAGTATTTATTCCTCTTCCTGCAATTATATACAGCACTTGGAATACTGGGTAAGAGCTGGCATAACTAGTAAAACTAAAGTTTCATTAATGCTGAGGAACAAAGATCTGCATAGCACCTCTGCAGCTTGGCTGCTTTACTGAAGACCCCAAATTTCCTAAAGTATTTGCAGATGATCATGCAATTCAGGAGTTGAATGATATTGCCTGCGTAACCAATCCATCCATGAGAATTTGGTCAAAGATTAAGATCAAGTCACTGACAGGTAACTCATTTTACTAGCAGCAATAAAGAAAGAAGCAAACTTCCTGGAGGACAAAGGTTGTCTGATTCCATTTACCATAGAACACTACAGAAAATAAACAAAGCCACTGGCCCATCTGTGTTGAACTACTATTCTGCATGAGGCCATTGACCTGCACCTGGACAATATCCCTCACATCCTTGTACCTATCCAAATTTTTATTAAATGTCAAAATTGAGCCCGCATAAGCTAGCTCTTCTCACCAACTCTGTGTATTTTCTCCCCATTTACTCCCTTTAAACATTTCATCTTTCACCCTTAACCCACAACCTCAGTTCTTGTCTCACCTAATCTCAATTGGAAAAAGCTTACTTGGATTTACTTGATCTATACTGCTCATAATTTTTTCTATCTCTATGAAATCTCCCCTCATTTTTCTTTGCATCAGGGAATAAAATCCTAACCTATTTAATCTTTACTTATAACTCCGTTCTCAAGTTCCCGGCAACATCCTTGTAAATCTTCTCTGCTCTCTTTCAATCTTATTGATATCTTTGCTGCAGATAGGTGACCAAAACCTGCGCACAGTACTTCACTTATGTGTAATAATTCTGACAAAATCAAAAGCACAAACTCAGTTGGTACTTTGAAACAGTGGGCTGACAGATCTTGACAACAGATGGAGAAGTCCTGGCAAGAACCTCCATGATTGTCATCTGCTGCAAGATTTTCTGGTGTGCTGTGTAGGAGCTGTGGATAAAACATAAAATGCTACTCTACAACCAATGCTAAAGCTTCATTCTTAAACATGGACATAAAGTTGCTTCAGCTGCAAAGATATCAATAATCTCCCTCCTGCAGCACAATGGTAGGAACATTGAATTTTCTAGTTTAAGGTAACCCACTCCCCACCTAAGTTTCTTTCCCACTCCTACCACCCCATTCAGGTTCTCTCACTTTGTTCGCCTTTCCCATTTCAACCTGCCTCACATCTGCATAATCATTCACTGGGTTTCTTCTCCCCTGCACAATGAACCCGATCTCTTCCCAATTTAGTTCCATTTACCCATCGTTTCTCATCACCTTCCAGCTTCTGAATCTACCTTTCCCCCTCCCCAAAATCTGGCTTCACCTGCCCATCATTCTCTATCTCACCTGGTTGCACCCATCACCTTGTGCCATCATTACCTTTCACTTGCAGATACTGAATCTTCCCTCTGAAAAATGTCCTGGTGCAGGGTCATGCCCTAAAATTTCAACTATCCCTTTAACTCCACAGCTGCTGCGTGGTCTGCCAGGTTCCTCCAGCAGTTTCCTTTTGGTTCTAGAATATTTCCATGGTTCTAGATCTTCCAGCCAAGAAAAGTACAACTTTTGTAATTTAAGTAAGGTCTCAGATTATCTTTCATCATTCTATAAATTTGATTTATTAATTATCTAATTTCTCTTTTAGCCTCCCATTCCTGCAGTTGATCTTTGTTGGAGAGCCAGTACAAAACAGTTACTAACCTTGGACGAAGACATTGTGGACAGATGGATCAATCTTGATGAGATCAGCGAAGAAAGAATTAAGGCAGAGAAGTTAGCATTGTTCATATCAGAAGCCTTTCTTATGATTTCACACCCATTGCAATTGAGGATATTTGGGATCTTGTGGTAAATTCCAATGGTTTGTGCCATGGGAAAGTAAGGCAGTAAAACCCCTGGTATCCGGAACCTCCGGGGATTGGTAAATGAATTTTCTGGTTGTTTGAGATTGTGTGTTGTCTGATTGGTGAACTCATGGCGAGGCACACCAATTAAAAAATTGCATATTTTAATCTATTTTCAGCAATTTTTTGACAGATGTTTGAGGCTGCTGGTTCTTTGAATTCTGGATAACAGGGGTTTTACTGTATTGTTGAGGCACAGAATTTGGCCACTCAATATATCGTTCTATTCAATCTATCCAACTTCCATCCTATAGACTGAGAAAAAAAATCCTCTTTAAATTCAACTTTTTAATATTGAATCTTTTTCAATCAACCTCGGAGATAGCGCATCATTTTAACTGGGAGTGCTAGGATTTGCCAATGTGGCGAATTCACAATCTTGCTGGCACTGATGAGGCTAA
Organism: Narcine bancroftii; assembly: GCF_036971445.1. Classification (NCBI taxonomy): domain Eukaryota; kingdom Metazoa; phylum Chordata; class Chondrichthyes; order Torpediniformes; family Narcinidae; genus Narcine; species Narcine bancroftii. The sequence continues at coordinate 166,430,655 of NC_091471.1, forward strand.
TTTCACCATATGAAAGAACATTCAGTTCCATCAGTGGAACTCTTTTAATTTTCGAGGAGTGCTGGTTCCTGGAACTGTCTTGATTGGGTAAAGTGAGAACTAACAGGAGAATGCTCATAACTATTTGTGGAAAATGAATGTTTCTATTAATGTATTAAGTGAAAAATATTGATCAATCCAAAGATGTTCACTGTTATTTTTATGTGTCCCCATGTAAATTTTAATATTCTGGACCACTGGATATCAGGCCTCCATCCTGATGAGTTGGAATATCCATTGCACTGGCCTAGCCTTTTGGAATGTCAATACTACTCCTGCTCCCAGGGTCTTTACTGACCTTTACAAATTACTACAATTGACAAGAAGTAAAATTACTTTTCCACATTTACATCTGGGTTGCCACAAATCAGCTGCAATTCTTTGAAGTCCATTCCACAATTTAGATCATGTGTACATATTTTCTTTGCAAGAAATTTGTAGGAATATTCAATGAGCAATTAACCACTTTTTTGTCTTTCATGTGACAGGGACATTGATAGAATATTTTCATCCTCGTCCAGTCTCATTGGGAGTTTCCTCAAGAGAAGGTAAGTGGAATAAGTAAGTCAGGGTTCATTGTACAACAAATAAAAAGCTGCAGATGTCAGAAATTTGAAATAAACATAGAAAATGCTGAGACTGTCCAGTTGATAAGGCAGCATTTCAGGGAGAGAGAAAGGGATAATGTTTCAGGCTGGTGACGATTAAAAGTGGACAATTCCTACTCCAGCCAGCATTGTCAGAATTCAGAGACTTTCTGAGATTTCCTGCTTCTGGCTTATTCCTTGAAGGGCTCAGGCCCAAAATGTCAGCAATATGTAATATTTGGCTCCTAAAGATGTAGAAAAGATCAGCTGAATTATTCCAGCATTTCAGTGTGTTTTTAACCTAAAAAGTTAACTCTTTTTCTGTGAGTATTTCCTGCAATTTATGATTTTATTTTGGATTTGTTATAGTTTGTTAATATGTCCTGAATTTGTGACATAATAAATCTTTCACACTTATCATGAGTAGTAACTAATGTTGCCAATGTATGCATAGCACGATTCCACAATCACCAATGACCACATCATCTCTTTGATTTTTATTAGTTGAAGGATTCTGATTATAATAGTGCTGAGGGATATTTACATCATATCTAGATGTTCCACATTTCATCCAAAATATTGCATCTCCGACCCTGCAGGGCAGCCATAGTATTACCCTAACTTGTGAATCTGAGCTAAGCTCAAGTGCAGAGAGTAGCTTTCTAGGAGTAGAAATTGGTACCATCTGTGTTATGACAGACAGGCTACTGAAGTAAGGTTTAAATGCTAAATGGTTGTTTAAAATGCTGATAAATAATCAAAATGAATTAGTGATCTTTCATTTTTTTTTCTTGACATTTTTGAGCTTGGCTTGACAGGAAGAAATTTTCTTTGCTAACTTCCCACTCCATCAAATGAAAATGCATCTCTTTATTAGTAGGAGGCATAATGGCAAGTGTTTGCAGACTTGCCAAAATGTTTAGAAGAATTTTAGGTGGTCAATTTACTTGTATGTTATAATGTTGTTGATCTATCGGAAGATTTAATGTTTACCTTATAGTGAAGGAAACCAGTGCAAAGCACGAAAAAAATATTTTAGAATTGATATGGAAGCAGCCAGAAGAATATTTCAGAAGCTTACTGCAAAAGACTGGGTTGTTAACAAGGTAAATATCTGGACTCTTTCATTGGGATATCCTGGTTATACTCCACCTTTGAACACGGCATTGATTACCAAGCAAAATAAGCATTTTTTGTTAACCATGTAATTCTGTGAATTATTTAATCTAGATCATTAAAAATAGAGAATTAAGACAGAAGGAGATTAATTCTAAATAACATTCTAAATATAAAAACTACTTGTACATAGAAATGAGACAATTACACCATCCCCCATTTGGGCACCATGTCTATTCCTCCAGGTGTTTTCTCAGATACCACTTTGCTCTATACTTTTGATCATTCATTACTCCCTTTCACATCTGCCTTTGCCACATCACACCTTGTCCATACAAATTAACCAACCAATTACAACTTTTCTCTCTAGAGTTTTTGCCTCTAATGCCCATCTTTCTTATCTAATTGAGTTTCCATTTGCTTTAATTCCAGCAAAATGGCTTTTAATAAAGTGAAAAGTTAAAAAAAAAGACTAGAGGTGATAGAAACCTGAAATAAAAATAGAAGTGGGGAAACACTGCATCTGTGGAATGAGAAACAGATTCAGCATTTCAGATCAAAGCCCTTTTGACAGAATCAACAACAACCTATGTGATAATCATGGGAATCCATCTCTGCTCATCTATCTCAGTTTCTTGGAGGTCAGAGTTTTTGATGGTCACACAATCCTCTACATTGTTTATCTGAGTGGACGGCACTTACCTGATGTCACTGCTTGAAATATGCAGTGTTTTCCTAAACCCTGTGTCCACATTGACAGCAAGCTGACCTTAACCCTATCTCTCCACCTGGCCAGCCCTAACTCTACTCCACTTCCAACCCCTCTACTATCTGTAAATTGCCTGACGATTTCTCGACTTGTGCTAACAAATGTTCAGAAATTCCATCCCACCAAATACAATTATCTTTGTCCTCTCCCGCTGACCTTAATCTCTGTTCATCAGCCTCACTCTCTGAGAATGGTCCAAACCTGAACCAGAATGTTTGTAAATGAGGTCAATGTTTGGCACTGAGATGTGCTCAAGAACATGATGTAAGTATGTGTAGAAATAGAAAAAGGGGTAGGCCTTTGGTCCTGCTCTACCATTCATCAAGACCATAGCTAATCATTTACTTTTGCCTCATTTCCATGCATTGTTTCCATGTCCCTTCATTTCCCTAATATCCAAAAATCTATCAATCACTTTTTAAAAAATGCTCTCAGTGACTGGTCTTTCATGTGCAAAGATTTATCACCCTTAGTGAAGAAATTTCTTTGCAACACAGTCAGAATGGACAATCTTTTTAGTGAAGCAATGAACCCGGATTCTAATCTCTCACTCCTCCCCCCACCGCCACACCGGCAATGAAACAATATCTATTCATCCAACTTGTCGAAATGTGCACATTTCATTAAGATTGGTATCAGTCTTCCAAAATCTAGAAAATAAGTAACTTCTTAAACAACTTAGTGGAGATAAGCATTACAAAAATTAATCAACGGGGAGTTTATAGGCTGGTGAGAGAGAATATGTTGTAGATTCCTCTGAGGATAAATGCCACAACCCCATGAATTGATCTGATAAGACTTGTTGTACTCCCTCCATTGAAAATATAATCTTCCTGAGGTAAAGTATCAGACCTACAAATAATAGTTCAGATTGGGCTCACCAGGGTCCCATATTATCAAAGTAAGACATTATTATCTTTTTACTCAGATTCTCATTGAGTAACAATCAACATACTATTTACCTTCTCAATTGCATCACATACCTTATTTTTATGCATATAACACGTGCATAATATGCATATTTTACAAACTGTGCGTTATATGCATGTGCGCTATATGAGAATATTTTTACATGTTGAAAGAACACACATAATTTATAGTGGCTGTGGGAAAGTCGAATCGGCAATTTATAGCGGGAATATAATAGCAGCATTGTAAGAAGGCACACAGTTTATAGGAGCCATGGGAAAGACACACCAGCAATGTATAGTGAGTGTGGGAATATTATAGTGACCATGAGAATGTAATAGCGGTACTGAAAGAACGCACACAATTTATAGTGGGCGAGGGAAATTTTGATCTTGGGAATAGATCTTTATACTGAATGCCATGGTATTCCTGTAAACAGGACATTCTGGCTAGGGCACTGCGCCTTATCAATGTTAATTGCCAAGACCTGTGGCTGAGGGAGGAGATTAATGTATCAAGTGCCTCTGATTTGAGACAACATTAGAAATAAAATCCTACTTAACTTTATTTAATTGATTCGAAAGCTTGTTAATATGTTGTAGCAGGATATCATCTATATAATGGGTGATTGACACCTCTAGGAGAAGTTGATTGGGTGTTACTTGTATGAGATTAACTGTGGTAGATACTGTTTTACCTCATCCTATTTAAATGCAAATTGCTTTTGTTAGTCAGAATTTAGAATACTATTCTTTCTTTGGCTTGGCTTCGCGGACGAAGATTTATGGAGGGGGTAAAAAGTCCACGTCAGCTGCAGGCTCGTTTGTGACTGACCAGTCCGATGCGGGACAGGCAGACACGATTGCAGCGGTTGCAAGGGAAAATTGGTTGGTTGGGGTTGGGTGTTGGGTTTTTCCTCCTTTGCCTTTTGTCAGTGAGGTGGGCTCTGCGGTCTTCTTCAAAGGAGGCTGCTGCCCGCCAAACTGTGAGGCGCCAAGATGCACGGTTTGAGGCGTTATCAGCCCACTGGCGGTGGTCAATGTGGCAGGCACCAAGAGATTTCTTTAGGCAGTCCTTGTACCTTTTCTTTGGTGCACCTCTGTCACGGTGGCCAGTGGAGAGCTCGCCATATAATACGATCTTGGGAAGGCGATGGTCCTCCATTCTGGAGACGTGACCCATCCAGCGCAGCTGGATCTTCAGCAGCGTGGACTCGATGCTGTCGACCTCTGCCATCTCGAGTACCTCGACGTTAGGGGTGTGAGCGCTCCAATGGATGTTGAGGATGGAGCGGAGACAACGCTGGTGGAAGCGTTCTAGGAGCCGTAGGTGGTGCTGGTAGAGGACCCATGATTCGGAGCCGAACAGGAGTGTGGGTATGACAACGGCTCTGTATACGCTTATGTTTGTGAGGTTTTTCAGTTGGTTGTTTTTCCAGACTCTTTTGTGTAGTCTTCCAAAGGCGCTATTTGCCTTGGCGAGTCTGTTGTCTATCTCATTGTCGATCCTTGCATCTGATGAAATGGTGCAGCCGAGATAGGTAAACTGGTTGACCGTTTTGAGCTTTGTGTGCCCGATGGAGATGTGGGGGGGCTGGTAGTCATGGTGGGGAGCTGGCTGATGGAGGACCTCAGTTTTCTTCAGGCTGACTTCCAGGCCAAACATTTTGGCAGTTTCCGCAAAGCAGGACGTCAAGCGCTGAAGAGCTGGCTCTGAATGGGCAACTAAAGCGGCATCATCTGCAAAGAGTAGTTCACGGACAAGTTTCTCTTGTGTCTTGGTGTGAGCTTGCAGGCGCCTCAGATTGAAGAGACTGCCACACAATTTGAGGTTTTTTTTTGGGCATTATATGTGTGTGTGCATGTGCATTATATGCACGTGTACGTTATATGAGTGAAAATATGGTATATTCACCTGTCTGTCTCACCCTCAGCTCACCTGTTGAACAAACCTTTTTGTATCTCTCTTTCACCTAGAGGTGTGACTCCTAGTTCCATAATCATTAACTAATCCTAAAGTTTGCTAATTTGCAGTGTGTTAATCCTCCACTCTTGAATCCCATTTTATATTGGTTCCCAGTTAGACAAAGCTTGATTTGCCTTCTGCACGCACCCTTCTTGTAAACCTTTCTCCCTTCTGCCATCTATAATATTTGGGCCCACATGTCCAGATTGTGCAACAATTTTTTCCTCCAAGCCATCCTAGAACATATGTGTACTAGTATATCATGGATTTTTATTGCATTATGTTTTAATATTTAACTCTTACTTTTGTAAATTTACTTCATGGTCCTGAAGAAATGCTATCTCGTTTTTACAGTGCATTGCATTAGCCTTTATGGTTGAATGACAAATAAAGATGGCTTTACTTGACTTGCCTTGATTTCACAAAAACATTTTTGTCCTTGCTCCATCCTTCTCTCTGCCACCTCTCCAACCTTGTAACCCTTTCAGATATCTGCATTTCTGTACTTATACTTTGTGGATTTCCTGTTTTAATGTCTCAATTATTGGCTGCTGGAATCCGATGACCCCAAAACCTTCCTGTTCCTTCCCTTATTTATGATTCTCTCTTAAAATACAGCTCATTGTTAGTGGACATCTGCTCACAAGGAAGGTTGGTGTCAATGTTTGTTCAATCCACTCCTGCGTAACAGCTTGATGTGTTTTGCCACATTAAAGTGTTCAAAATATGAATTAACTTTTTCAGGGTCGTGTGAAGTTGTTTGCATCTGACATCTGTGATAGACATTTATTTTGAATCAAGATGATTAATAGTAATGTAGTTAGTAACTCCAAGGATGATACAGTCATGCAGCAGTTCATGCTGCCTGACAAATTCAGGGACCCAAGTTTGATTCTAACTTTGAATGTCGATTGTCCACACTTCCTACAACTGTATATGCATCAAAATTATTATTTGCTTCAACCAAACAGGTACTTGTAAAGAAAAACTATAATATTAAATTAATTGGATTAAAGGACAATAAATAAATAAGGTGGATACACATAGTCACAGTAATCCTGGTTCAAAGAAGGAGACACAACAGTGCTTTTGTACTGTCGGAGCAGTCGATTAATATACCAAAGGAAGGTTTAAGTGTCTGACAGCTGTTGGAAAGAAACTTGAATCTAGAGGTGCTGGTCTTCAGGCTTTTGTACTTTATGCCTGAAGGTAGCAATGAGAAGGGGTTGTGTCCAGGATGACAGGAGTCCTTTCTGATGTTGGCTGGCTTGTTGAGGCAGCTTGTTACACAGATGTCTGTAATATATGGGAGGTCAGAGCCTGTGATGGGCAAGGCAATGTTTACTACGTCATACAGCCTTCTGTGTCCTAGATAGTAGAATAACCATGTGATGCAACCAGCCAGTATACATTCCACAGGGCATCTGTGGAAGTTTGATAGGATATACGACAATATATCAAACCTTGTCAGGCTCCTGAAAAAAATGAAGTGTCGCTTCTTAACATTTCCCTCAATGTGCTGGCTTCAGAAAAGGTTTTCTTAGATATGGACTCCCAGGGACTTGAAGTCTTCTGTTCATATTTTAGTTTCTCCCATATCCAAATGACATGATGGCAGATTAATTAGTTGCTTTAACTTAGACTTTAGTGGAGGAAAATTGGTAAGTGATAACAGAATCTAAGGTGAGTTACTGGGCATGTAAGAGCTGCGGGCATGAGGAATTAAGAACGATCTTGAGAGTTGGCATAGGCTGAAATGTCTCCTGTGTCATAGTAAATCAGGAAGCATTTGTTTTACAGATAGCATCAAGCCTGAAAACAAAATTAATTCCAAATCTTGGGCTGTTGTGCTCTGATGAAGAAGCATTAATGATTTACTTGATTCTGCCAGAAAGCTCTGTAATGCAAGACAACAAGAACACTGACGCAATTACTGACTTTGTAAAAGCCATTGCACGCCTGGATGCTGCCTCAAAAAATACTTTGGGTAAGAGAACCCCAAACTAAGTGTGACTCCTGTGCAGGCTGGAGGAATGAAAGGGAAGAATTTCAATGATGATCTACACAATAGACCCTCATGAGAATAAGGAACTGGCAATTGTCTGATATAGTGCAGATGCTTTTGGGCAGAACATTATTCTTAGTCTCTTGCACAAAATGTGCACATGGGGTTTGTTCTTGTCAGACAGTGGAAGATTTCAATTTCTTGGGCCTGCACACAATTTGAATCGCAAATGTATTTTGATTATCAATCAGTAATGTTCTTTTTTATATCCAAACTAATTTTTGAATGTTTTTAAGTTATGGTTGACACAAACAAATTTATGAAATTATATAAACCTTGATAAAGATATTTATTAGATGTGTTTACATTCCTAAATATTTCTTGATGCATCAAGGAATTTGGATTTTGGATGTTTTCCAATCATTGATATTTGTACGAGAGCAACCTCTACTTCCAAAATGTAGCTCTGGTGACTGAGGACAAATTTCACTGGACAACAATTTTTTTTAAAAAGGTTTGCTTCCTGAAAAAAAATGGGTATCATAATAGACAACTTCAAGCTGAACACAAAGATGCTTTCAGATGTGCTGTATTTTGCTGCTAATTTTAATTTCTGAGGTACCCAAATTTTGTCTTGGTCACCAATTTTACAACCAAAGCAGAGCTCATAGGCTTTCTTAATACCATAAATGCAGTCACGCTGCATCTTTGAGGCTGAAGCTTATACTCGCCACAGATGAAACAGAACATATCACAAATGTTGCGACAGTGATGAGAGACTTCTGCATATTGAGTATTCCTGAAGACAATAAATAGTTTTATTAAGTACAGTCACTATGCCTGAAGAACATGTGCAACAACATGCGTTCAATCTATAATCAATGTAATGTACAGCATCTGTATATGTGAGCTGCTTTTATAGTCTGTCTGCATCTATCCTGACTGAGTATGCCCAGGCCTGAGACAACATTTGCATAGAGCCTGCAATGAGTACATGCCCAGTCATGCTTGGACTGACCAAAACAGCTTGCTTTGTAGGCAATATATGAGTAGACTTAAAATATGACAGGAAATCACAATAATAGGTTATATCTAAAATACAGTACATGTTAAGAAAACTTTAAGGTGATTTTTGTGATCAGCGGCCCAAAATCCATAAAATGCATCCCAAAGTGTTCATGAAGCAAAATCTTTGTTGTCTAATATTTTAACCATTTTTACTCAACATTTGAGTTGTATTGCTGCAACACTGATTTGAATCTCGAATTCAATCAGCACATATTCTCCAGAGAAGTATCCCATACCCTCATCATTATTTATGATACCTTTATCATAAAGACTAGTAGTTCAAGGAAGTGGTTCACCATCTCATTCTCAATGAGAGGATATTAAAGGCTGGTCCCACCAAAGATGCCCTTAAAAATTACACAATAAGTCAAAGTTCCAGATTCAATTACTGTAGAAATTGTGAAAAAGGAAGTTCCTGTCCTTCAACATTATTAGTAATGATCTCCATTCACATTTTTTTGGTGCCTCATTAATTTCAGAATAACCAAATCTGTGATTTCCTTTTGATAATTAGGAAAATACTGGACAACTTTGGGATCACCCTACCTGATTACACTTGTCATGGTGATTAAGCTTCTGTTGACCAATCTGATCATAGAGCTCCATTCCCGAAGTCTACAAATCAACCAATCGCCGGACTACTTTGACAAACAAAAAATTCTTTTCAAAGAGGTCCTCGAGGTACTGCAACTGGTCTACAATGTAAGTGTTAGCAAAACTAGCTATTATTATAACAGAAGTATTATTTTACTCATTTGATGTCATATAATGCCACATCCATTATAGAGTTTAAAAGACAATTTTTTTTTAATGCAAAGAAAAGCAATTTATTCTTTACCTAATACAACTGGCTTCTATAAAATAAGCCAGTCAGCACAAAGTCACTGCATCACAGCTCAGGTGACCCAGGTTTGATCCTGACTTCTGGTGCTGTCTCTGTGGAGTTTGGATGCACTACCTCTGCCCATATGGGTTTCCCCTTGGCGCTCCAGTTTCCTCCAGCATTCCAAAAGTACGCTGATTTGCAGGTTAATGGAACATTTACAGAGGAAGAAGTGAGGGGAATGGGATTGGTGGAGAGAGTTGGCATAGACTCTCCATGAAGAATCACCGAGCTACATATTCCTCATGGCACAGTTTACCATAGATTTGATGAGCTGAATGGGTTCCTTCTGTGTTGTAGATGGTTAGAATATTGTTTTCATGTATTTTGCCTCAGGCAAATATCAATTCAGAACATGGCATTTCACCAAGCTGCTTCCAACTCAATGAACTTTGCCTGTTTCAGAAGTATTTTCCACTCAGGCATGAAGATGAAGTACCGGTATGTTTCAAAAAAACTTTCCTTGAAATGCTTGCCCTGATTTAAGACCAATGTATGTGTTTTTGTCATAGCTACTGTCAGCATCTTCCCTGTCTCTGTGCACACTGTTCGATTATGATGCTACCTTGTTTTGATAACTAGTGTTTCTTACTGATAATAAATCTATTGTGAACTTCATGGGACACTCTGTTCATGATATTCCAAAAATGAGTATGTTAAGTTTAAACAGAGCCAATTAGCCAGAGATTTTTTAATACAGTGAAGTACAATCAACTAACAGAAAATTGTAGGCCAGTTAGCCTAACTTCAGTAGTTGGCAAGATCTAGAGTCTATTAATAAGGACGAGCTTAAAACAAAGATTAAATAGGCCGAAGTCAGCAGGGTTTCCTTCAGGGAAGATCTTGCCTGAAAAATCTGTTGGAGTTCTTAGAAGAAGTAGCAAACAGGACAAACAAAGGAGAGACAATGGATGTTGTTTCCTTGGATTGTCAGAAGGCTTTAGACAAGGTGAGGCTGCTAAACAAGAAAGGAGCCCATGGTATTATGGGAAAGGTACTAGCATGAATAGAAGATTGGATAACTGTTAGAAGGCAAAGAGTGGGAATAAATGGGGCCTTTTCTGGCTGCTGACAATGACTAGTGGTGCTCTGCAGGGGTCGATATTGGGTCCACTACTTTGAACATTGATTTAGATGAGAGAGCATTGATGACTTTGTGACCAAGTTTACAGATAATTCAAAGAGGTAGAGTGACAGGAAGCGGGGACTCTGCAGAGAGACTGTGATAGTTTGGGAGAATGGGAAAAGTGGCAGATGGAATACAGCAAGTTTGGTGCCAGAACAAGTTTTAGCCTGGGGGGTGGGTGGGGTGGTGCTGGCCCAATCTGACCTTTGAAAACTCTCTTAATGGTGGATGGGGGGGGGGAGGGCACCATTGCCTTCCCTATCTCTCCACCATAACGGAAAAACTATATTGCCTGGAAACTAGTGACACTGGGCTGTGGATCACAGTACCTCATTTGGTGGGAAGTGGCCACGAGTGGGTGGGGGGGGAGGCACAATACATCATTTAGTAGGGGCTATGCCTACGAATGCCCCTCACCCCAGTGCTGACCCTGGAATGCAGCATTGGGAGGTGTATGATCATGTTTTGGTAGAAGGAATAAGGAGTAGACTATTTTTGAAATAGTCAATCAGAAAGTAGAGGTTCAAAGGGACGTGGGAGTCTAAGTACAGAATTTCTTAAAGTTTAACTTGCAGGTTAAGTCAGTAGTAAGGAAGGCAAAAGTAATGTTAGAATTAATTTCAAGGGGGCTAGAATATAAAAACAAAGATGTAATTCTAAGGCTTTACAAGGTGCTGGTCAAACCACGTTTGAAATATTTTGAGCAGTTTTATGCTCATATCTGAGAAAGTGTGATGGGCCCAGAGGATCCCCAAACCCAGCAGCAAAAGAAATTCACCAAGACAAATGGTTACTTAAACAAAAATTGCTTTTAATTTTCTTTAAACATAAAAACAGGATCAAACTTTAACTTATTACTTTTAACTTAACAATCTAATTTAACCCCCTTCTAATTCTAAGTGCATGTGTGTGTGTAATGAGTATATGTTCAGGAAAATCCTTTGATTCACAGTCCAATCTCACTTCTCACTCCTCCAAGTTCACCAGTATCAGGCAATTCTTATACTGTGCACAAAATTTAACATTTATGAATTTTCACCACACTCTGGTGCTTAAAGTTAAATGGTTACCACTCAGGAAGGTTTTTGTTGGTTTTAGAGAGAGATTGGACACACACAAACTGATTTACTTCCATCAGTCACTTCAGTGTCTTGCTGAAAAAACTTGCCCCATCAGGGTTTTCCAAATGGTAACCTCTTCGTCCAGGTCACCGCGGAGTTCCTCTTGTTTCCCTTATTTCAGGTGAAACACTACCCAGCCATTCCCTCTTGTAAGGACCACAAGGGTTTTTCAACAGGCTGAACTCTAAACTTGCAACATGCCTTCAAAATGGTGTTTTCAACAAGCTGCCAGCTTGTCATGTTGCAGCCTCAAAAATCACTGTAGAACAGAGTTCTCTCTCTCTCATAGAGGAAGCCTGTTTGGTTTGGTCTTTTTTCTCTCTCTCTCTCTCTCTCTTTGCTTGAAAAACTGCAGGACCTTTTTCCAGGGCTCTAGATCTAGTATCTGAAAGATCTTCTCAACCTCTGAGCATGGACTGTTTAATTTGCACCTGCTTTTGAAGTTCCTTAGCAAAGCATTTCCAAAATAGTTTTATTGTCTTTGCTTCAATGTCTCACTTTCTGCAAAGCTCTTGCATTTTAAATGAGATGTAAAGTGTTACTCTGTAGTGACCTACACTAAACACCCCACAATTTATCTCTTTTAAAAACATATTTATATATAATATAAAATATAATAAAAACCCATCACAAAAGGATGTCCCAGTGTTGGAGAGAGTCCAGAGAAGGTATATGAGAATGATCCCATGGATGAGAAGGTTAGCATACAAGGAGTGTTTGGGCCTGTACTCAGTGGAAGATTAGAAGGATGAGGGGCATCTCATCGAAACAATGAGAGGGTGGATGTGCAAAAGGAATTTCCAGTAGTGGGAGAGTCCAGGACCAGAGGTAAGAGCCTCAGAGTAAAAAGATGTCCCTTTAGAACAGAGATGAGTAGAAATTTCTTCAGTCAGAGGGTGGTGAATCTGTGGAATTCATTGCTACAAACGGCTATGGAGGCAAATCATTGAGTATATTGAGTTCATAAGTTCTTGATTAGTAAGGGCATCAAAATTATAGGGAGAAGGCAGGAAATGGGGATGAAAGGGAAAATCCATCAGCTATAATTTGAATGGCAGATGGCATAATCCTGCTCCTAAGTCCAATGGTCTAATGGCTGAAGAATAGTTGATAACAATTTTACTGGAAGAAAATGCCACATTTTAATATCTAATATATTTACCAGTTGAATCAATGCAAGTAATAGCCAACATTCGGATCAGTCTTCACTGTGGAAGACATTAGTAGCATACTGGACTCTCATGGGTCTCTGGGAAGAGAAGTAACTACAGCCAAGATGATGAGAGAGAAGGTACTTGAGATGCTAAATGGTCTAAGGGGAGATAAGTCTCCCAGAATGGATGGGATGCACCCTGGGGTTATGAAGGAGGTAGCTGTAGAGATTGTGGAGGCATTGGTAGTGATCTTCCAGAAATCAATGGATTCTAGCATGGCTCCAGTGGTCAGGAGGATTATAAACAGTATTCTGCTATTTAAGAAGGGAGTGAGACAACAGAAAGGAAGTTATAGACCCATTAGCCTCACATCAGTGGTTGGAAGGTGTTGTAGATGCAGTGGATGTTGGGTATTTGGACTTTCAAAAAGTCTTCAACAAGGTGCCACACATGAGGCTGCTTATCAAGATGAGAGCTCATGGAGTTACAGGAAATATACTAGCATGGGTAGAATATTGGCTGATTGCAGAAAACAGAGAGAGGGAATATAACAATCTTATTCTGGATGGCCACTGGTTACCAGTAGTGTTCTACAGGAGTTGGTGTTGGGGCCACTTATTTTTATGTTGTATATAAATGGTTTGGATTATGGTAGGAGAGTCTAGAACCAGAGGGTACAAATTCAGGATAAAAGGGTGTCAATTTAAAACAGAGATGGGGAATTTTTTCTTTAGACAGAGGCTCATGAATCTGTGGAATTTGTTGGTATATGTGGCTGTAGAAGCAAGGTTGTTGGGTGTATTTAAGGCAGAGATTGATAGGTATTTGATTAGTCGGGGCATTAAGTGTTACAGGGAGAAAGCCGGGGAGTGGGGCTGAGTGGAAGGATGGATCCACTCATGATTAGGATGGCAGAACAGGCTTGATGGACAGATGGGCTTACTTCTGCTCCAATATCTTGCAATCTTGCGAACTTTACCAAATCCACCTGGCTTCTGTAGAAGTGACCATTCAGCGCAACATGATTGCCTCACAGTTAAAGTGTCCCAGGTTGGATCCCGACTTCTGGAGCTGACTGCGTGGAGTTGCATGTTCTTCCTGAGGATTTACCCTAGGTGCTCTAGTTTCCTCCCACATCCCAAAAAAATATCCTGGTTCATAATCTAATTGAATACTGCAGATTGCCCCAAATGGGTAGGAAGTTGATGGGCAAGTGGAAGAGAAATAAGTGAGTGAATAGGATTGAGAAGGCTGATCTAAAAGCAGTAACTCTCTATAGAAAACCATCGGAAGTCATCTTCTTCACAGTACAGGAAGATGGGCTGAATGGCTCTCTATTATATTGTATGGAAATATAATGAGTAGTTATCTATATCTGTGCATATTACAATAATATTTTTTTTTATCTTACATGGCAATAAATGGAAAAGAATGATATTGCACTGATGTTTCTCTCCTACCCATTTACCCTTGATTTAACTTCCAAGATTCATGTATTTTATTTGGATTTACATTTGAGGATGCAGGTAAAGAATTTGATGAGTAAAATCTATGATTCCTAAGTGACAACCTCCTATTCAAAGCTTGTCCTTAAATCAGATATATTTCTTCAAAATTGTGGTTATCTATCGTAATGTTGCTTGTCTGAAATATTCATGTCACATTTTGTTTGATAATGCTCCTGTGAAATGTGAAGGGACAATTAATTATAGAAATATTTATTGTGATCATACCAAAAAACAAGGTTCCTTTTGCTTCCTGCATTCACTAATCTCCCATAACTAATCATACAGGGAGATAATGAAGAGGCCCCAATCTTCACTGTCCCTTCACTGTTCTCCCTGTCCTGCTCACAGTCCTATCAACACCCCGTTACCCCTCTCTTTTTTTTCATACTGTCCTTAATATTGCCTCTTTCTGTCCCAGTCATGACTCTGTGCATTGTCATTGTTTGGCTCACTGCCCCATTTACATTATTCCCTCGGTTTCACTTGTTCTTTTAAACTCTGGAAGCCCAGTACTCATATTGTGTATCCCAGTATTTGCAATAACAGACCCATCACCACTAGTAGTGTCATATAGCGAGAGATCTGTCTTCCACAGTACTAAAGTTGGGTGTTATACAGTGATGGAACTTGAGAGTTATCCAGTGTCAGCAAAAAAAAACAACTGGAGAAGCTCAGCAGATACAGCAGGCATCACTGGGAGAAAAGAATGGTCTATGATTCGGTTTGGAACTGCTCGCCAAGAATAAGAATGCAAAGGAGAGATTGGCAGTATAATGAAGTCAGGGTGGGAAGGATTGGACAGGGGTCAGATGAAGGATGATGAATAGATGCCAGCCATATTCATACAACTACCATACTCCATCGTTATACAGAGATGGAACCTGTCCACATCAGCAATTCCACTGCTCTTTTTTTAAATCTTTAATATCTACCATCTGATGGTAGAACCTCAAATCTAAACAAACAAAGACAAGATCTTTATGCTTGATCTCAGAATCGGAAATAAAAACAGACACTGCTGGAAATATCAGCAAGCCAGGCAGTATCTGTCGAAAGAGAAAATGTTTCACGTCTGGGATGCTTTGAACTGAAAAAAGGGAGAAAACAGACAGCTTTAAGTTGAATGGGAATGTCTGCTGACACTGTGATTGTAGTGCAATTCACTAGGTGCTGGGGAAACTCATCAGGTCATACGGCATCCAGAGGAAGCAAAGTGCTTCAAGTCTGAGCACTATGTCAAGGTATGAGCAGAAAAAAAGTGGGTGCCTGAATGCCTTTTATTTGTGCTCAAGCCTTGACAAAGGGCTCAGGCCCAAAATGTTGGTTATTTACATTTAGTTCCTATGAATGCTGTCTGTCCTGATGAGTTTCTCCAGCACTTTTGTGTATTATAATAGTTTTAAATCACTGAGCAGTTATGGGATGGATGGCCAGAACAAAAGGAGTGTATCTAACAGGGCATAGCCAAATGGGTAAATGTGGCAATTGGAAGCAGTTGATGCTTCTTAGTTCATGATATTTGTTGCTGGTATCTGGTCTGGGGAACATCCAGAAAGCAAGCTGCATTATGTAAAGAGAGAAACTAATTTTCTGAATTCTGATTAAGGGTTCTGGACCTGAAATATTAATGAAATATTAACTGTTGCAGTACCCAAAAGTGCTGGAGAAACTCAACAGGTCATGCAGCTTCCATTAACTCTGTTCCTGTTTCCACAGATGCTGCCTGACCTGCTGAGTGTTTCCAGCATTTCTTGCTTGTAACTGAAATCCTTTATCTCCCGATTACAGTAAATCACATCTGTCTTATCTCTCGGAACTCTCATGCTTCGTAAAATTATCGGCTAGAATTGGATACCATTTCCCATTTAATTATTTGGACAGATTCAAAATAAATTCTCTGTTCTTGTCCTCAATTTCTGAAGCAGGGTCTGTTTCAGTGATTTATGCATACGCTCAACCCAGAATCTTTTGTTCCAACACACCTTTGCAACTTTACGAGCGAGTCCATGTTTTATCTCAATGCGTTAAATTTCATCTGCCACACTTGCCCTTCGAACCAATGCCTTCTTGTCTACAATTATCCTCCTTGCTCTTTGTAACTTCCAAGCTTTGTAATTAAATGATTTGGGAATTATACCCTGAATGCTCATTTCTCATTAATTTATGTAAAAGACCCTTTTCCAACGATGAGGAGCTTTTAAAAGTGACTTACGTTGTCGCGTAATAATACATTAAAAATGTAATATAGATGATATCCTGAAAATAAGTCACCATGAACATTGCCTGGTGCCCCTAACAAAAGTGTTTGTGGATTCGCCTCCATTGTTCCCTCAGCCATTCCAGGCGCACAAATTGCAGTTCAAACCATTGGTAACCCAAGCTCCAGAACAAAACCTCCAAAATGATCAGGGAACTTTCAGTGCCCTGGGCCCTTGGGAAGCCTTCTTGCTCTCAGCACCCTCTCAAATCTCGGTTTCAATATTTGTTTCCCATGAGCCCGTCTCCAGCAGCCTGCAGCCAGTGTGGTTGATTCGACCATGTCACCAGCAACCCACAGAAGAGGTCCTTCGACTACAAGCAACCAGCATGTGTGGGTCCTTCAGACGCTGGTCTGCTGTCACAGTCATTGTATCCTTAATACTTCTGAAAATCTACCATTTGGCGTCAATCCCTGTTTCTGACCATTTAATTTCATGGCTTTATGATTATAGTTTAAGCATTAGTATTTGCAAGAAGCTTTGTTCAGTGCAATGACAACAGGTTCTGACTATGTCTTTTTCCCTTTCTATTAGAAAACAGTTTTGGAAGTTTTACACTTGACGCTACAGAATTCACTCACGGGAAGCTCTGTGCCTCCCAAATGTTCATACTTTGTGTTAAATGTTAATCGAGAGAACTTGATTTCTGATACATTCACAGTCTTGAAGAATGTTGGTAAGGCTGAGCTGCAAAAAAAAATTAAGGTAAAAAAAAATATTTAATATATAAAGAACCTTGAATTATTTTGGATGAACCACATAGTGATGTTGTCAGATGAAAACAGAAACCATAAGACTCATAGTTCCCTGAAAATAGCCAAGCCAACAGATAGGGTGGAACAAAGGCACAAGGCATGCTTGCCTTCATTGTTTGAGACATTCAGTATATAAAAGTAAGGAATTCATGTGGCAACTATATAAAGCTTTGAGTATTCTGTTCATTTCTGGTTGCCCGTTGCAGGAAGGATACAGAGGCTTTGGAAAGGGATTTATGGGGATGCTGCCTGTGTTCGAGGGTATGAGATATGGGGAGAGGTTGGACCAACTTGGGTTGTTTTCTCTGGAGTGCCAGAAGCTGAAGTTTATAAAATGATGATATGCATAGGAAGTGCAGACATTCAGAATTTTTTTTCCTAGGGTAAAAATTTCACATGCACATTAGATAGGTTGGGGCTGGTGAAGTTTAAAGGAGATATGTAGAGGTTGTCCTGGGTAAACTTGTACCTCTCACTTTGTTCGTTTTAGATTGGTCACAGTGTTTGAGCTACCGAAAGAAAATAGACAGACAAGCCGAGAGCACCTCAGTTTATACAATTCTTTATTACAAATTCTAAAGCTGATATCAAACTACAATATGCAAGCCCTTCCCAATTATACTTATCAACGCCTGGACTGGTCCAAACTGCCGTGGCGAGGCAACAACTTCACACTTGTAGTAGGTTGTCGGGGCGCCAGTAGCAGCTTCTCCACCTCCCCCGACCGGGACGTTGGCAGGACTCTAGAAGTTCTTCTTCTTGCTGAGAGATGTTGCCACCTCTTGGAGAGTCTCTCTCTTCAGCAGCAGGACCATGGCTTATATTACCCAAAAACTGCTTACTCAAGCACCTATTCCCAGCACAAAAAGAAAGATAAGCAAGCAAGCTAGCATGCCTAGGCTTCTATCGAATAACACAACTTTCTAGCTTATCACTTTGAATACAATGGTTTATTTTGCTTCAAGGTTAGGTCACTGTCTGACAGTCTGTGACCAATATACTAACAAGCAGGAAGATTAAACATTCTTGGTACACAGATGTCTTTTTGGCAGATAACTGCATCTCTGGGCCCCATGGTCGAATTTACCTTATGTCTACTGTCTCAAAGCAGGTTACTGATTCTCAGCCTTGCAGAAGCTAAAGCATGGTTTAAATCCGAAGCAAAAGCATAGTTTAAATCCTCCAACACAGAGGTACATTTTTACATGAAGAGTAGAGGGTACCTGGAACAGGCTGCCAGAGGGAATGGTGAAAGCAGATGTTATAGCAATGTTTTAAGAGCCTTTGAGATCGACTCATGAATATTCAAGTCAAAGCAGCAGAGTTTAATTTAGGCATCATGTTCAGTTCAGCACAGCATAGACCTCATAGGTCGTAGGGCCTGTTTCCATGGTGTACTATTCTATGTTTATTAAATACAAGTTCACATCCCACAGAATCAGCATTAGAGTTTGTATTCATTTGAAAACATTTTTAAATACTGGGGTTGGTGTCAGTAAAAATAAGTGAAAACTGAAAATAATGGAAACTCAGAAGGTCAAGCAGCATCCATGGAAGGAAAAATAGAGATAACATCTTTGATCAAAGATACATTGATACATAAGGAGTTCAGAAACATTTTGGTTAAATTACTAGCCTGACATCTAGTACTCTGGAGATTGAATTAATGGAGATTACAGGGATGTTTGAGTTAATTAATTTCTTTTAATACCACTGACACTGGGAATTTAAACGTGAACTTTTAAGTGAATTTAGAACTTTAAAGAAGTTGTATTGTGTATCCAAGGAAGCATGCTGCCAAAAGGAAAGATGGCTACATTTATTCCTGAGGGTTGGGGTTCCTGTGCAGATCTGGGCCTGATATGAAAATGGCATTAATTCAGGCAAAACCAAGTTCCAAAGCAATGTTGGCTTCACAGTGGAGCTGTGACTGGGTGCTCCCTCTGTGGAGTTTGCAAGTTCTCCCAGTGACTAGACAGGTTTCCTTCTTGTGCTTCACAAATCCTAAAAGAAAGCACTTTAAATGGGTTAACTGGCCACTGTAAATTGGTTCCAGTGTGAAGGGGAAGGGTAGAGTTCATTGTTGGCTGGCTGGTAGAGACTGGTAGAAAGTGATTACTCAAAAAGCACAATCAGGGCTGACCAATGACACTCACAAAATGGCAGGAAGGCAAAGCACAATTATCCAGCAGTTTATCACATCTATTGACCTGATTTTCAGCAAATGACCCTGTAACCATGTGTCTGCACAACAATTTGCATCATTTCTGTAGGTGGTGTTTCAAGGTGAGCCCGGAATTGATACAGGAGCGATAAAAACGGAATTCTTCAAGTGCCTGTTTGATCAGCTGATTCTGCCAGATTCAAATATGTTTGTTTATTTTAAGGACTTCAGAATAGTTTGGTTTCCTTCTCAGGTCAGTAAGTGAACCATACTTTTTTTTCATAATATTTAAAAAAAATATTTTTATTGAGTTTTATCTGAAAAAACAAACAAAAAAGCAATAAATCAATTGCAATTAAACCTTTGCAGATTTACAAATAATAACATGTGGTACAGTAGCAATACTACTTAATTCTAAAATCCAATAAATGGGGAAAGGAGAAAAATTCAAACCCACAGCAATCAAGATTAAAATTCATATTGTGTGCAGTGTTAAATCCAAACAAACAGCCTCAGGGGATTTAAACAATTACGCCCAATGCCCTCATTATTCAAATTATGGAAGAGAGCTATAAATGGGTCCCAAGTCTTATCAAAAAAAATCTTGATTTTTGTGACATTATGTCTGATTTTCTCCAGATTTAAAAAAGATGTAATATCTAACAGCCATTGATTATGTGCAGGTGGGAACTCATCTTTCCATTTTAACAGAATTGCTCTTCTTGCTAAGAAAGTGGAGAATCCTATAACCTGTCATTGATTAGAAGATAAAATATTTAGGTCTGTAGAAAAACCAAATAGTACAATTACAGGACATGGATCTAAAGTGATCCTAAATATGGTTGAAAAAGTTCTAAAAATGTCGATCCAATATTTTTGCAAATTAGGGCAAGTCCAAAACATATTTAACAAAGAGGCACCGAATATTTTAACATTTGTCACAAAGTGAACTAATATCAGAATAAATTTGATTAAGTTTGACTTTGGAGAAATGTACACCATGTAGCACTTCAAATTGAATAAGACTATGTTTAGTGCACAGTGATGAATCATAAATCAGGCTCACAATTGAAGTCCATTCTTCTTCTGAGAAAAAGATATTCAAATCATTCTCCCATTCCGTTTTAATTCTACTTAAAGAAATTGCTTTCATATTTAATAGTTTATAATATAAACCAGATATATTATATATATTTTTCTTTATATATTATAAGATATATTATATCTTTCTTTTTTTTGCCTTTGTAAATTTGTAACTCAAAGAGTTCGTTGATAAAATTTGGGTCAAGAAGAGTAGGAAATGTTAAAAGCTTAGAACAAACAAAATGTTGAATTTGATAGTATCTGAAATAATGTCTATTAAATATCATTCCCAATTATTGAAGAGATATAAAATGTTGTTGTATAAAAAGATCTTTAAAACCTAAAAACCTTAATACTTAAAAATTCCATTCTTGAAAACCAGCATCTAAAATAGCTGGTTAAAATAAATAATTAGATATTGTAGGATTTGTAACTATAAATCCCATAATTCTGAAAAATTTTCTGAATTTATTCCAGATCTTCAATCTATGTGTCATTATTAAATTCCTTGTCAATTTTTGAATAGAGCTAGGTAAAGATGACCCCAAAACTGCCCATAGGGAGGTAGTTCTTAGGGACGTCAACTCCATATCAATCCAATTAGGATATTCAGCTACCTTTTCATAATGCCACAAAAGTAACATTTTTTATGTTTATACCCGAGTATTAAAAACAGAAATTAGGTAGGGCTAATCCCCATTATTTCTAGTGTTCTGAAGATAACTTTTATTCAATCTAGGTTTCTTGATTTGCCATATATATGAGATAATAATTGATTCAAAATTGTCCAAAAAGGTCTTGGATGTAAATATCGCCAGTGATTGAAAGAGGTATAAAAGTTCTAGTAGAATATTCTTTTTAACCGATGAGAGTGGTGAACATCCTGTAAGAATTGATTTGGTTTGATTGACTAAAAGTGCAAAGATTTCTTTAAAAAGATTTTAAACTTCTTAGTTATAATAATGCCTAAGTATTTAAATTGTTCTTCACTATTTTGAATGGACATTTAGAATGAAGGTCTGCTGTACCCTCACGTGGTAGTAATTCAGTCTTATAAAGATTGATCTCGTAACGAGCAAATCTACTAAAATGAGAAAGTAATGAGAATACATTTCGTATGGTGAACCAGTGCTTAAAAATGTATCTTAGTTTAATTTGGGAGTCATGTTTGGCACAAACATATGGGTCAAAGGACTTGTATCCTACATTGCGCGGCTTTGTATATAGTTCACACTAAGAGTCCTTGCACACCCAATAATCTCTTTGGTCCACTCCTCCTTCTCCTGCATATCTCCCTTCTGCCATACAATCACAAATCATATCACAATATCACAATCTCTACAGTCCCTGTACTATTTCTGAACTGTCAACCTGCTTAGAACAGAGAACAATACAGCACGGGACAGGCCCTTCTGCCCTCAATATTGTGCTGACCCATATATCCCTTCCTTAAAAAAAAGTACTAAACCCTTCCTACCCCATAACCCTCTATTGTTCTTTCATCCATGTGTCTGTCTAAGAGCCTCTTAAGTGCTCCCAATGTTTCAGCTTCCACCACCATCCCTGGCAAGGCATTCCCGGCACCCAAAACTCTCTGTGTAAAAAAAAAACCATCTCCCCTAAACTTCCTTCCCTTCTGATGTGCCCTGACTGAACACAGCTGTAATATTTTCCTTGATGAACATTGACACTCCACCCCCTTTCATTTCTCTTTCCCCTCCCCCCACCCTTGACCTGTCACGTCTGAAACAAAGGAACCGAAGAACATTGAGCTGTCAGTCTTGCTTTTCCTGCAACCAAGTTTCACTAATGGCCAGAATGTGCCAATTCACACTCTAAGCTTGTCTGCCTTTCCTACGATACTCCTTGAACTGAAATAGATGCACCTGAGAACATTTCCATCGTGTAAAATTCTGATTTCTGACTGCAGTCTTCACATCATCTGTTTTCCTCCTCTTTACTATCTCCTCAGACACTCTGGTTCCCATCTCCCTGCAAAACTAGTTTAAACCCTCCAGAGCAGCACTAGCAGACCTTCTCACAAGGATACAAGTCCCGTTCCTGTTCAAATGCAAACCGTCCTGTTGGAGCAGGCCCTACCTTAACTGGAAGAGAGTCCAATGTTGCAGAAACCTGAAGCCCTCGCTCCTGCACTGTACATTTAGATACATATTAAGCTGCATTATCGTCCTATTTCTAACCTATTTGCAACGTGGTACGCGTTGCAATTCTGCTATCACACCCCTCAATCATCTTTCAGACTAGCAACTGTGGTTTCGTATTTACAACATTCCCATTGATTTGGTTCATCTGGTGATTACATTCTCCATTCTGCTTCCATTATTTCTGGCCTTGACCACATAGTTCATTCCCACCTGGGATTCTTTCTCCATGCAATAGAGAAGTAGGCATTTCAGCACAATGAGTGCATGGAATCCCATCAAACCCATTCTCACTAATCCTGAAAAGTATTCTCTCTCACATACCCATGAGCTTATTATTTTTTAACCACTTGCCTACACTAAGGCTCATTTACAGTAGACAGTTAATCTTCCAGCATATCTTTAGAAAGTGGGAGGAGACCAATGCAAACCTGCATATCCCGAGGAGCATCGTGGAATGAGGGGAGATTTGATAGAGGTACACAAAAGATGTTTTCCACTGAGGTTGGTTGAGACAAGAAGTAGAGGACGTAGGTGAAAGGTGAAATGTATACAGGGAAAATAGGGGGCAACTTCTTCACTTGGAGGGTGGTGAGAATGTGGAACAAGCTACCAGATGAAGTGATGGATGCGAGTTTGATCTCAACACATGAGAGAAGGTTTGATAGGGATGTGGATGTAAGGGGTGTTGAGGGCTATGGCCTGGTACAGGCCGATGGGACTAGGCAGAATAATAGTTCAGCAAGGACTAGAATGGCCTGTTTCTGTGCAGTCATGTTCTATGGTTGTAAGAACTTACAAACTGCCCAGACAGCTCCAGAGATCAGACTCAAACACAAATCACTGGAGCAGTGTGGCAGCACCCCCACCTGCTGCATCTCTGTGCCATCTCTTAAATCAACCTACTTTCTAATAATTTGATGTCATCTAGAATTCTGCTACCACACCCTGACTCACATTGACTTTTAGTCATCCATCACCTCGATGTCTGCTGGATTGTGTGGATCCAGGTTAATTAATATCCACCTCTGTAAGAATTCTGTCAGGGTGTATCACTGTGTGGTATGGAACAGCTCCTTCCTAGACCACAAGAAACTGCAGAGGATTGTGAACCAGGCTCAGCCAATCACACAGAAAACCCTTCCTGCCACTGACTCCATCTATAATTTCTGCTGCCTTGGAAAGGCTGCTCTCATATTTAAAAAAAAAGACTTATCCCACTCTGGCCACCCTCTCTTTAGAAACCATCCATTAGAAAGAATGCTCACATGTGTGAGATCATTCACCATCAGATTCAAGGACAGTTTCTTTCTTGCCATTATCAGACTCCTGAGTAAATCTCACACTGGTAAAATTATATGCAATACACAGAAATGCTAGAGAAACTCAGCAGGTCACACAGCATCCATATGACATTGTGGAAGCTGTGTGATCTGCTGAGGTTCTCCAGTACATTAGTGTATTACACTCGACCTGAGCATCAGCAGAATTGTTCAACTGGAAAAATTATTTTGCCTTTGCTCTGTACTAACTGATCTCTCTGTAACTCTGTACTTTTGTACTGTGTTTTACTGGTAGTACTAGGCATGGGAAATCCAACCAGATTGCTCACAAAATAAACTATCACTGCAGCTTAGTACATCTGATGATAAACTTAAGGTCTCAATTTTAAAATTCTTGCCCTGATTTCAGATGCTTCCTTGGTCTTGCTTCTACTTATCTCTGTAAGTTCCTCCAAGCCATCAATTCTGTGACATATCTGAACTTTTGGTTCAATTCTGGTTTATATGTTACATCTTTAGCTTTGCCAAGGTCTTCTCTGGAATTCTCAGAGAAGATATCTGTAACTATTTTCCCTCTATTAATCTTTGTCCAAAGTCTAAATAAAAGAGCGACACTGTTGGAGCTGCTACAATAGCAGCGCTGCCACTGATGCGGACCCGCACAGCGCTCCCGCAGGGTCCAACCTCCCAGTCTGACTGCCGTTAGCTCCATACAGGGTTTGAATGGTCTGTAAAAGGAGCCAATGGTGGTTTTATTTCAGAACCTGCACCCAAGATGGCAGCAACTATGATCTGCAGCAGCCACAGAGGGTTGCAGGTTCCGGCAAAGTGGAAGACTGGCACAGGGCACCAGTAAATGGGGAGAGCACCCCCCCCCCCGTGTCTGAGGAGGGGAAGCATAGGAGATGAACCATGGGACAGTGACCACAGTGGTGGACCAATGAAAGGCTCAAGCTGAAGAATATACAGGTGGTGGGATATAGGTGATTCAAGGCAGGTAACCCATGCAGGCTATGGGCTGCTGGTAACTGTGGTCAAAGTACTTACATCAGACTGTGGACTGCTGGAGATTGGCTCGAAACTAGCTGAAGGGGTACCAGGTATTGGAACTGGGATGCAGAGGGTGACAAGGGTGCTGAAGGGTTCCCCATTGTATTGAAGATTCAGATCTGGAGTTCATGTTGCTGATGGTTTAGTCTGCACTCTGTGTGCCTTCGGAGGCTGTGAGAGCACTGGAGGCAAATCCACAGACCCTCAGTAACTCTGGGATGGACTTTCTTCTGCTTCTACTTCTCTGACATTTCAGGCAATTTCTGGTGACGCCAAATCTGTCTGCCTTACAGAAGACAAAAGGCAATTTTGAGTAATATGACATTGGTTTTATTACATGATGACAAATTGAATCTTGTCAAAACATTTGCTCATGTGGGCCTTGGTGTCAATAGTCAATTTTATTATGATAATATTAAATGCATTGTGTACTTAAATATATTCAAACTATGTTGTACAAATTAATATTCAAAAGTGAAGATTATTCTGATGTGTAATGTGGGTTTTGAATATCTCAGGTTCAATTACATAACACAGTCTGACAGTGCAAAAAAATGTATTGTGCTTTGTGGACATCCACATCCACATTATGAATTCTTCTTCTTTGGCTTGGCTTCGCGGACGAAGATCTATGGAGGGGTAATGTCCACGTCAGCTGCAGGCTCGTTGGCGGCTGACAAGTCCGATGCGGGACAGGCAGGCACGGTTGCAGCGGTTGCAAGGGAAAATTGGTGGGTTGGGGTTGGGTGTTGGGTTTTTCCTCCTTTGTCTTTTGTCAGTGAGGTGGGCTCTGCGGTCTTCTTCCAAGGAGGTTCTGCCCGCCGAACTGTGAGGTGCCAAGATGCACGGTTGGAGGCGAGATCAGCCCACTGGCGGGGGTTAATGTGGCAGGCACCAAGAGCTTTCTTTAGGCAGTCCTTGTACCTCTTCTTTGGTGCACCTCTGTCACAGTGGCCAGTGGAGAGCTCGTCATAGAACGCGATCTTGGGAAGGCGATGGTCCTCCATTCTGGAGACGTGACCTACCCAGCGCCATGACTACCAGCCCCCCCACATCTCCATCGGGCACACAAAACTCAAAACGGTCAACCAGTTTACCTATCACGGCTACACCATTTCATCGGATGCAAGGATTGACAACGAGATAGACAACAGACTCGCCAAGGCAAATAGCACCTTTGGAAGACTACACAAAAGAGTCTGGAAAAACAACCAACTGAAAAACCTCACAAAGATCAGCGTATATAGAGCCGTTGTCATACCCACACTCCTGTTCGGCTCCGAATCATGGGTCCTCTACCGGCATCACCTACGGCTCCTAGAACGCTTTCACCAGCGTTGTCTCCGCTCTATCCTCAACATTCATTGGAGCGACTTCATCTCCAACATCAAAGTACTTGAGATGGCACGAGATGACACACTTAATGATTCTAAAAATTCACAAGCAAATAGAAAGGGAACAGAACCACCAGAATCCAGGACAAGAATATTCTTCAACTTCATACATAAAAACATTAAAATCAGCAAACAGTCCATCAACAATAAGAGAGAAGTGTAATAACCTCGCTATACAATTTTACTATGTTGAAATTTTGGGTGTGTCCTTGGATTCTCATTAAACTGGGAATTTGGTTTGAAGATTATAAGAATTGCATTATAATATAAATGAACCAATTTATGTGTTCAAAATAAGTCAAATATTTTCTGTCATTGGGGCACCTGAAGCTGAAGCTTTATACTTCTTGGCCATCAATCACCGTATACATTTTTGATTCTGTTGTCATTTTTGTTCTAGGTCTCAGTGCTGAAGGACTACTTTCTGCTTGGAATGTTGTGCGGTCTTGTTTTGTACAACAAATGTGTGGTCTATATCCCATTCCCTCTTGTGCTATTTAAGATGCTATTGGGTATCAAACCATCTTTGGAGGATCTGTTAGAATTAGATGATGATTTGCACAGGTAACTTCCTTCATCAAAAGATATAAAGTATAAGAAAATAACAACATAAGAAATAGGAGCAGGAGTCGGCCTCCTGGTCTGATGAACCAGCTCCATCATTCAATAAGATCGTGGCTGATCTGGGCTCCATTTACCTACCTGTTTCCCATTACCATTAATTTCCCCTATTCTTCAAAAATGTATCTACCTGCATCCTAAATACACTGATGAGGCAGCCTCAATTGCTTCCTTGGGCAGAGAATTCCACAGATTTACCACTCTCCGGGAGAAGCATTTCCCCCTTTATCTCTATCTTCAATCTACTTCCCCAAATCTTAAGACACTGAGGTCCAGTTTCTCCGACCAGTGAAAACAACCTCACTGCTTCTATCTATTCCTTTCATGATGTTATGTGTCTATAAGGTGCCCCTTCTTCTTCTGAACTCCAATGAATGTAGATCTCTCCTGTTAAGCTACCCTTCATTTCCAGAATCAACCTGGTGAATCTCCTCAGTACTACCAGTATATCCTTTCTCAAGTGAGGAGGTCAGAACAATACACAGAACTCGAGGTGCAACCTCACCAGCGTCCTGTACAGTTGAAGCAGAATCTCCTGCTCTTAACTTCAATCCCTTTGGCAATGAAGTTGAACATCACTGCAAAATAACCTTTTATAATTTGAGCATCAGCACTCTTGGGTCTCTCTGCACAACAGAATGCTACAGTTTTTCACCATTCAAATCATAGTTCAATCTACTATTTTTCTTTCCAAATTGGATGACATTTCCTGACACTTACTGATATTGATCTTCATCTGCCAGAGCCTTGCCCACTCACTAGCAATCTATATTTGTGTCCTCTGCACAATTTGATTTTCCATTCTGTTTAGCTGAGCGCATCTTTTATCAAAATGCTGGAAGATTTTCTGGTGTTGTGAGCTCACACTGTCAGGTGCAGTGGGGAAAGTATTGATACAGTAAAACCCGCGTTATGTGGAATTCAAGCAACCGGCAAAATAAATAAATAGATAGATGGAATGATTATGACAAATAAAGATTTAAATAAAAGTTTAAAATGATAAAAGTGAATATTTTCTGAAGTAACACAAAACTTTGATGAAGATGGGAGCAATTATTCAGCCAGCACAGGGCTTTGTTCATACTTTGCTCATTGCAGCTGCTTGAATAAAGTTGACTTGAATAAAATATTGTCGCCAGAATGAAGAACTGGTTGATGTTGCTCACTGTTGGCTGCTGCTTAGTTAGAGTCTAAGTAATAGTTTTTATTAGTATATTATTAAGTCTTCATCTGTAAACTTGATTATCTATAATGTTATTGTTCATCATCCATGGAGATGCAGTGATGGTTAAATATTTTCAAAGAATGAATGAAAATAAAGAAAAATTCTTTCAGGTTGATATATTCATGCAAATGTTCAGTGTAAATACAGTATAGTATTTTTTTAAATCTTTTAAACTGTTTATTCTTAATGCAGGTGTATTAGGTGGGCAGTGTAAGAACGAGTCTTGAGCAATCAGAAAACTCACTTATCTGGCATCTACCAATCTCCATAGGTGTCAGATGCCAGAGGTTTTTTTCTGCCCACAGAGAATGAAGAACATGTATAAAAGGGGAACCAAGTTGCAAGAACAAAGGGTATTAAAATCAGTTCAGGACCCTATTCATCCGCTAATTATTTGAGGGTTGTAATATAAAACAAAAGAAAAAGACATATATTGACATAGCCTCTTTCAGATTCCTATCAGATGAACTACAGAACTTTAGAACCCATGTGATTCCATAGTATCTGATATTCCCAAAGCCTTCATGTACAAATGGAAGATTGTTATATTTGAGAAGTTAAAGGAGAGCAGAAAAAGGAGTAAGGGTGGAAGGAAGTAATGGGAGGAGCAAAGGGAAAAGTAAAGTTGGGGTGTCTGTAGCCAGTGTGTCCAAACAAAATACTCGCCCCAGCTGGATTTGCCCTTATTTGCCAGCAATTTCTGAAAAGTTGTACCTTGGAGCTCATCTTCTCATTGCCCGATCTTGAAGGCAGGTTCCCCTGTCAATTAGGATGTGCAATATTTTCACTTCCCTGAATTTTTAGACCGAATCCTCCTTGACCAAAGTCATGTATATTAATCAGCCAGGGCTATGTTGTCTCTGTAGTAAAATGGAACTCAAAGTAATCACCCGTTTGACTTGTCTCTGCAATCATCAACAGGAAAGGATCAAATTTTATTTTGTCCAGTTTTATTTTTGTCCTCAATAATTTTAAATATAAGCTCAACAC
The DNA here is from genome assembly GCF_036971445.1 of Narcine bancroftii. NCBI lineage: Eukaryota > Metazoa > Chordata > Chondrichthyes > Torpediniformes > Narcinidae > Narcine > Narcine bancroftii. The sequence goes on from NC_091471.1 coordinate 166,459,890, forward strand.
AGCAACTGCAGTTTCAGTGCAATTTCAATTGTAAATAAATGTTTTTCTTCCCCATTTGCTTATTTCCAGAAATCTGAAAGATATTTTGGAGAATGACAAGGTTGAAGATGTGGGCTTGAACTGTACGGTGAGTAAAACATGATGTGTTTAAGCCTGTGCATAGATGGAGAAAATACAAGTGCTGTACTCAGCACATACTGACAACAATTTGTTGTGCTGTAATTTTTTTAAAAACGTCTCCTCTGGTCTTGCTGCTATGCTTGTGTTCTCTGGTTACTGACCTGTCTTCACTGTGAACAGTTTTTCCATAAGACATAGGTGCAGGGATAGACCATTCAGTCCAAAGCATGTGACCCATCATTCAAACATGAGCTGATCCATACTTCCACTCAGCCTCCCACCCGGCCTTCTCTCCATGACATTTGATGCTCTGGTTAATCAAGAACCTATCAATCTCTGCCTCAATTACACCCAATAAATTGGCTCCACAAGTGCCCATGCAGCAAATTCCACAGATTCACCACACATTAGCTAAAAAAAATCTATTCTATACGTATGCCCTTTAATCCTGAAGATGTGCCGTCTTGTCCGAGACTCCTTTTTCTCCTCTTTTACTCTCTCACCAGTGAAGTTCCTCAGCATCTTCAAGGCTTTGTCATAGTCCACAATACACAAACTTCAGCTTAATCCATATATATTAATATATATCCCCAAATATATCTGTCCATGCACATCTTTAAAATATATTCTTCCTTTGTAATTCTGGAACTACTTACTGCTAACAAATTAGGTCCAACCATGGCCCTGCCAAAATGCAGCAACACAGAGACCATAAATCGAAAGGGGAACACTCGGAAGTTCATATTGGCAGAGTATTCCTGGTTCCAGATGGAAGGACCCAAGCCGGGTCTTCATAAATCAAGACAGAGATGGGAGTCAGACTTAGGAATAGCAATTTATGAGCACTACTGGCCCGACCTGTGTCTGAACAACATGACTATAACCATCAATGCACGGTACAGGCAATTTTCTGCATCAGCTGTACCTGAAACCGCAAAAATTGAACAGATCTTGGACCAATGTTTTAGATGTGGCATCGAGACAGGAACCTTTGTGTATGCAACCTGGACATGTACCAAGGTGAGACCCTTTTGGGTGGAACTAGGCCAAGCCCTAGGGAAAAATCATAGGTAAAGAATTCCCGCAGGACCGTGAGCTGTTCCTGTTGGGAAACATTATGGACATACAACTTACAATGAAGCTGTCCAAATTCCAAATTCAATTTGTGGCAGAGGCCAGGAAGTACATAGTGGTTACTTGGAAGTCCGACTCCTACCTGAGCATCATGCGCTGGAACATGGAAATTCAAAGCTGTGTTCCCCTGGAGAAAATCAATTAGAACTTGAGAAAAAAAAAATGACACCTTCAAAAAAAACTTGGCAGCCTTATTTAAATCTTGTGGGAGCATGACTATAATGGACCATGTGTCCTGCCTTGCCTGCTTGGGGGTTGGGGATGTCTTGGGGGTCCAACTTGTCCCGACAAAGCACAGACAAGAAATTGAAACAGCCTGCGCTCTGGCCATCGTGCCATGACAAACCCACAAAATCCTCCCATATGTTTCTTCCCTTTGTTGTGTATGTCTTTAGTGTCCTGTGTATACGTTCAGTGTCAAATAGAGAGGGGGGGGGGGGTTTGAAGGGTGATAAAAGGAGCTTTAATTCTACAGAAACTGCATATTATGGATTATTGTAAATTGTTGTCAATGCTGACCATGTTAGCATTGATGTTGATAATGTTGATAATTGTTTGAGTTCAAGTCTGGAAAATCATAAATATAATATTTAAAAAAAAACATTAAACAGTCTTGGTTATTATCAGATCCAACAGCAGCAAAACCAGTAACTAGCTGTTTTTATGTAGATGCCCTGGCAAGGCCATTTAGTTGACATCTTTCCGAATGGAGAAAATCGACCTTTAACAAACAAGAACCGGTGAGTTATAGTTCAGTCAGATTATTGTTAGATTATTGTTAGAACATTGGAATTGCTAGTATTATCTCTCCAAATTCATCCCATTCCCACCTCATGTCTGACTGAACTATTCCTCTTTCTCCTGGATCATCTCCATTGTTTTGCTCAAAGTAAACTTCACTGGCTCATATCAAGCAACACACTTCACCCCTGTGCTTGCTGATTGACTCCGGCTCCTCATCATGCAAAACACTTTCAAATTTTTCCATGCTTTTCCAGGTCTGTCTGCTTACTTATCTCACTTCCTGAAGCCCAGCAAGATCCTTGCACATCTCCAGTTTGGTTCTGTAAATCATTCTCAAATTTAAACATTTCCCACTGGCATTTGTCCTTTCCATTATCATGGACATCCCATCCCAATCCTTTTCATTGTCAAGGACATCTCATCCCAGTCTTTTCAATGGCCAAGTCCATCCCATCCCAATCTTCTATTGCCAAGGCCTCCCATCCTATCTCTCTGCCTCTTTTTCCTCTTTTAATAACCTCCTCAAAAATACATCTTGGAGGTTTAGAGGATAGGAACAGGCCTTTCAGCCATTACTTCAATGCTGAACATTTTTGCCAAACTTCACTAATCTCATTTGTCTAATTGGGACCATATCATATGCCCTGTGTATTCAAGCGCCTATCTAAATGCCTCCTAAACATAGTCATTGATTCTACCACCTCTTTTGCCAGTCCATTGCAGGTATCAACCATGCACTGCGTAAAGAATAAACATTCAGATCCCCATAAAAACTTTTTCCTCTCACCTTAAACCCATGCTTCCTTGTTTTGATGCCTCTGCCAAAATTTATGATCATCTGAATGAATTTCCTCTTCCATGGCTCAGTGTCAACCTTCTGCTTAATACTCTCCTACAATGTCCTGATCGGATCACTTTGGAACATCAAAGGAATGACAGCACAGGAAGAGTTTGTCATCCATCCCTCTCTACCCTGTCAAACACTACAGCATTGGATCATTTTTGTCATCTGATGAATTGATTTTTAACAGAGATTTTACTCCTTGCATCAGTCCAATGAGATCATGGCTCACCAAAAAAAATGTGTAATAGCTGGAGTCCAAGAGTTATCCTGTGGCTCAAGTTTCACTTGCTTGGGGAACAGTCTCAGAAATGTAGCTGCGCCTCCTATGCTCCTTATTTACATTTGCATTGGAACTGTAGTGTATTGGTTAAATTATATTGGACAAAAGTTTGAATCCCACCATGCCAGTTGAGGAATTTAAATTGAATTGACAAAATAAATCTGGAATCAATCGTGGTCTTCATTGTAAAAACCATCGAACATCTGGACTGATGTAAAAGCCCATCTGGTTCATTGAAGTCCTGAAAGGATACAAATCTGCTTTCCTTACCTGGTGAAGCTTTAATATAATGCCAGACCAACCAATGTGGTTGGCTCTTAATTGCTTCCTCAAAATCAGGATTGGCAACAAATGTTGACATCCTCATCCTGTGAACAAATATGTTTCTTTGCATTGAACATTCTTATTGTATTTTAAATTTTGTTTTCTCTCCTTAATCAAAGGAAGAAATTTGTCAAAGACTTCTTGAATTACATATTCAAAACTTCAATCAAGAAAACCTATGATGAATTTAGAAATGGATTCTACCACATTTTAGATGAAAATGTAATTAAGTTATTCAACCCTCAAGAACTGAAGAAAATGTTGGTTGGAAGTGATGACTATGACTGGAAAATCCTGGAAGAGGTTTGAGAATAATCTGCATAGTCTTTCAAGAGCATTCATTATTGTCACATGGGGAAAAGTTTATGCACAATAAATTCCCTCAAATACCACTGAAATAACAATGTTGATTCAATGCACTTAGCCTCTTACAAAACACCCAATGATCAACTTGCATTTGGAAAGTGGTCATCAGTCATAAGCACAGCAGAGGATCTATTCATGTAATCTTAAATGAGTTAATATTGTAAACATAGGAATTGAGATAAAGAATTGTTTTTTTTATCACACCTATTATTTCACTTTTAGGACATCTCAGAGCAATTTACACTTGAATATGGAGCATTGTCACTCTTGTAATTTTGTAACTATTAAAATAAGCCTCCATAAAACTGTAGGCTGATAAAGACCAACCAATAAGTTTTAGAAATGTTGAGCAAGAAATCTGCTTTGGCAGAGATACTAAGGCTGAATTTTCTGCTCTCCTTCGGAGGTGCCTCACGTGATCGTTTGTGCACAACGGAGAGACTAAATGAGGGCTTTGGTAATGCATGGGACGATTAGCTTCAATCTTGGAGCCTAAGTCTCTTAATGGAATCTAAACCCAGAACTGTCTAACTGAGCTATCACTGTGCATTGCCAACTTTGACATGTCCTGAAGTGCTAGTTTTGATTCCACCATTCCTTCTGGCAGTGCTTTCCAGCTGTCAACCACTCTAAAAAGAAACATATCCCTTAGATTCATTCCCCTTAGAATGCTTTCCTCTCACCTTAAACTTGTCCCCTTTTGATTTTGACGCCTTTGCCAGAATATTTGATTTCCTGAATAAATTTCTCCATATGTTCCACGGCGTCAGTCTTTTGATTACTACTCTCCCACAGTGTAAGTCCTCATGTCCTCAATGTAAGCACAAGCCACTGTAATTTTTAGCTTTTTATCGTTCATCTCTCTCTCCTCTGTGTATGTTTGTAAGCACTAATGGTGTTTTTCATTCAGAATACAGTCTACAAAGGAAGGTACCACAGATCACACCCAACCATCAAGATGTTCTGGGACGTTTTCCATCAGCTGTCTTTGGATGAGAAGAAACAGTTCCTTGGTAAGTACCTCATTGATCTCTGATGACATCCCAGGTCTAAGACAACTTAGAACATTACAGCATTACAGCACAGTACAGGACTTTCGACCCTTGATCTTGTGCTGACCTTTATATTCCTACCAAAACAAACTAAATCCTTCCTATCTTATAATCCTTTTTTTTTTCATCCATATGCTTGTCTAAGTGGGTCTTAAATGCCCCAATGTTTCAACTTCCACCCAGCCCCCAGCAAGGCATTCCAGGCACCCACAACTCTGTGTAAAACAACTTACCCCTGAAATCTCCCCTAAATGTTCCTCCCTTCATTTTGTACACATCTCCCCTGGTGTTTTCTATTCCTGCCCTGGGAAAAAAGCACTGGCTCTCTACCTTATCTATGCCTCTCAGAATCTTGTAGATCTCTTTTATGTCTCCTCTCATCCTTCTATACTCCAAAGAGAAAAGTTCCAGCTCTGCTAAACTTAACTCTTAAGACTTATTTTCCAAACCAGGCAACATTCTGGTAAATCTCCCCTGCATCCACATCCTTCCTAGAGATTTGTAGAGTTGCAACGTGACTCTCGACTCTTGAACTCAATCCCCCTATTAATGAAGCCCAACATCCCATAGGCCTTCTTAACTACCCTAACAATCTGTGCAGCATTGTTGAGAGATGCATGGATTTGGACCCCAAGATTCTTCTGTTCCTCCACACTATTAATTATCTGACCATTAACCTTGTACTCAGCCTTCTGGTTTGATCTTCCAAACATACCCACTTATCGAGACTGAACTACATCTGCCACTTTTCTGCCCAACTTTGCATCCCATCTATATCTTTTTGTAACCTACGACAACCCTCAGCACTACCCTCAACTCCTCCAACCTTCGTATCATCCACAAACTTATTGACCCATTATTCTGCTTCTTCCTCTGGGTCATTTATAAAAATCACAAAGAGTAGGGTGCTAGGACAGATCCCTGCAGAATCTACTAGTCACTGACCTCCAGGTAGAATACTTTCTGTCAAATACTGCTCTCTGTTTTCTGCATGCAAGCCAATTTTTAATCCACACCGCCAAGGTTCCAAGGATCCCATGGCTCATGACTTTCTGAATGAGTCTCATGGGGGATCTTGTCAAAGGCCTTACTAAAATCCATATAGACCATATCTACCATCCTATCTTCATTAATTTCTTTTGTTACCTCCACAAAAATACTCAATTAGGCTTGTGAAGCACATCCTCCACAAATCCATGTTGACTATCCTTCACAAATCCATGTTGACTATCCTTCACAAATCCATGTTGACTATCCTTCACAAATCCATGTTGACTATCCTTCACAAATCCATGTTGACTATCCTTCACAAATCCATGTTGACTATCCTTCACAAATCCATGTTGACTATCCTTCACAAATCCATGTTGACTATCCTTCACAAATCCATGTTGACTATCCTTCACAAATCCATGTTGACTATCCTTCACAAATCCATGTTGACTATCCTTCACAAATCCATGTTGACTATCCTTCACAAATCCATGTTGACTATCCTTCACAAATCCATGTTGACTATCCTTCACAAATCCATGTTGACTATCCTTCACAAATCCATGTTGACTATCCTTCACAAATCCATGTTGACTATCCTTCACAAATCCATGTTGACTATCCTTCACAAATCCGTGTTGACTATCCTTCACAAATCCATGTTGACTATCCTTCACAAATCCGTGTTGACTATCCTTCACAAATCCGTGTTGACTGCACTTCACCAATTGCTCATAGATCCTATCCTTAAGAATTCTTTCCAATAGTTTGCACACCATAAGACATAAGACTCACTGATCTATAATTCCCAGGATTCTCCCTATTACTTTTTCAGAATCAGAAATTTATTGTCGTGAACAAGTCACAAAAGTCGGTGCTTTGCAGCAGCATCATATACAAACATACATATTATAATCATCTTACGACATTACTATAAATAAATAAATAATAGTGCATAAAAAGTAAGGCAGTGTCTTTGGTTCATTGATTATTCAAAAATCTGATGGCAATGGGGAAGAAGCTCTTCTTGTGCCATTCAGCATCTCCCTGTGGCCAAGGAGGACTCAAAGATCATTGCCAATGCCTCAACTATCTTTTCCCTCCCTTCCTAGAGTAACCTGGGTTATATCATGTCCATTCCCAGGGAATTATCAATTTTGATGTTTTTAAGAACATCCAACACTTTCTTAATCACAACATTGTCCAGCACACAAGCCTTTTCTATTCTGACCTCACCCTGATCAAGGTCCTTTTTTCTGGTGAATACTGAAGCAAATTATTCATTTTGGATCTCCCCAATAACCTCTGCATCCAGGTACATGTTGCCTCCTTTATCCTTGAGTAGCCCCACCTTCATTCACGTGGTCCCTCACATACACATAGAACACCTTGGGGTTCTCCTTAATCCCACCGGCCAAGTTGTTCTCGTACCCCTTTGACCTCTGCTAAGTCCTTTCCTGGCTACCATATAATTCTCATGAGCTGTTCCTGTTTCCTGCTTCCTAAATCTATTGAATGCTTCTTTCTTTCTCTTAACAAGCTGGCTCACCTGTTTTGTCAACCACGTTCCCTTTTCCTACCCTTTTTCCCTGTCCCAATGGGACAAACCTATCCTGAACTCAACACAAGTGGTCCCTAAACTTCCTCCACATTCATTCTGTTCTTTCACCCTTGAACATCTGTTTCCAATTTACTCTCCCTAGTCCCTGCCTCATCCTATTTTAATTAGCTTAGTCCTTCCCCAAATAAACACCTCCCCATTTTATCTGCTTTTATCCTTGACCATAAGTATGCTAATACTCAGGGAGTTGTGTTCACTCTCACCAAAATACTCCCCCACCGAGAGGTCCTCCACCTGACCAGGTTCATTACTCATTATTAGATCCAGTATAAGTTCAAGATACTTCCACAGAGGGTGCTTCTTAATTGTGATCTTTTCACCTAGGCCCTGTCGACTATTTTGGTTAACAAAAAGGGCAACATTGCACCCACTCACTCCCTTTATCCAGTTATTTAATCCAGATTAAATATACTTACATGTTATCTCATAAAAAGCAATTTACTATCCTTTCCATTCAAAGTCATGCCATCCCACCATCATAAACCTTGGTGCCTCTCCAGCTCTCTTAATAATCTCCTAAATCCGAGAGATTTACGCAGGAACAGGGACTTGGGCCTATCATATCTACGCTGACCATTTAGATAAGAGTGAATCCAAATCTTTTAATGAGACCAAGAAATTGGAAAGAATAGTACAAACAGCGCCAAACTCCCTCAGTTAAATAAGAAAGTGTGCAGATGCTGTGATTGTAGTTTACACAAAAATGCTGGAAAATTCATGCAATGTTCATACACAACCAATGTTTTAGGCTTGAACCCTTCATCAAGGTATGAGCAAAAAACAGACAGGCACCTGAATAAAATGGTGGGTGGGGAGAGAGGAAGGGGAAGGAGCACAGGCAAGTCTTCAATGGATATGGGTGGGAGGGAAGAAGAGAAAAAAGCTGAGAAGTAATGGGGGGGGATTTAGCTCACTGAATGGAGTGGGAAAGGGAGGAGAGCTGGAGAAAAGGAAAGAGGAGGGGAGTGGCTAAATGGAAACTGGAGAACTCAAATCTTAATATCATCTGGTTGAAGAGTGCCCAAATAGTATGTTAGGTGTTGCTCCTCCAATTTGTGGGTGGCCTTGGTTTGGCAGTGCATGAGGACAGGCATGCTGGCATGGGAGTGCAATGCAAAATCAAAATGGTTGGCCATGGGAAGCTCCCTGCCATTTGTCATGGACTGAGCGAATATCTCAGCAAAAACAATCTCCCAGTCTGGGTCCAGCCTCTTGAATGCAGAGGAGACCACAATGAGAGCACCAGATGCAGTAGATGACCCCCGCAGATTCACAAGTGAAGTGTTGCTTCTCTTGAAAGGACTGTTTAGGACCCTGAATGGTGGTGAGGGAGGAGATGTGGGTGGAAGAGTGGCACTTTCTGCAGTCACAGGGGTTGGAACCAATGAATGGGAAGGGATGAATGAGTGAAAGAGAAATAGAGGGAGCAGTCCGTATGGAAGGCAGAGTGGGGAGGAGAGGGTAAGATCATGTTGTAGGTGACAAAAATTGTAGAGGATAATATGTTGCATATAAAGGCTGGAGGGGTACTAGGTGAGGACAAGGAGAATCCTGTCCTTGTTACGTCTAGGAGCAGAGGGGCTGTTCATTTCCTGTCATTTCTTACCTACAGCTTCCCAAACTTGCTTGCATTGCTTGGATCTACTTCCTACCCAAGATCCACAAACCCAATTGTCCCAGTAGACCCATTGTTTCTTCAGGCTCCTGTATCATCTTACCTTGACGCCACATTTTTCCCTGGTTGAATCACTCCCTACAATATCATTCACAATACCTCACATGCCGTCCATACTTCAACAACTTCCAATTCCCTGATCTTGACTGCCTCATTTTCATAATGGATTCCATGATAGAGTGCCATCATATTGAAAGTCTCAAGACCCTTTGTTTCTTTCTCAACAACTGACCCAACCAGACCCCTCCACTACCAACCTCCCCTGCCTGGCAGGGCTTGTTCTCACCCTCAATAACTTCTCCTTTGACTCATCCCACTCTCTCCAAGTCAAAGGGATAGACATGGATACCTGCATGTGTCCCAGCTATGTCTGCCTTTTTTTTTGGTTATGTGGAGCAATCCATGCTACAAGCCTACACGGGCAAGGCCCCTCAACACTTCCTCTGCTACACTGACAACTGCATTGGTGCAGCCTCATGCACCCGTGATGAGTAAGTCAACTTTATTCACATAGCTGCCAACATTCAGCCTGACCTCAAATTCACTCAGTCCATCTCTGGCAACACTCTCCCCTTTCTCACTCTCTCTCCATCTCGGGAGACAAACTTTATTCATACTTTTTCTTCAAGCCTACCAACTCCCACAATTACCTCGACTACATCTCTTCACATCCTGTACCCTGTGAGGGTACCCTGTGAGGATTCTATTCCTTTCTCCCAATGCCTCCACCTCCATCACTTCTACTCCCAGGATGAGGTCTTCCATTCCAGATCATTCAAGATGCCCTCCTCCAAAAAACCATGGCTTCCCCTCTACCATCATCAGTTCAGCCCCATCAGCTTCAAGAAGTATCAATGACAGATTCTCCTTGTCTTCACCTACCACTCCACCAGCCTCTAAATGCAGCATATTAGCTTCCACAATTTCCATCACCCACATAATCCTGCCACCCATCTTGCTCTCATTTTCCTCTCCGCCTTCCGCAAGGATCACTCGCTCTGTGACTCCCTCTTCCACTCCTGCCTTCCCAGTAATCACCCCCTAGTCATACAGGAAGTACCATATTTATACCTCCCACCTTACCATCATTCGGGGGCCAAAACAGTCCTTCCCAGTGAAGCAACACTTCATTTATGAATCTGTGGGGGTCATGTACTGCATTCAGTGCTCCCGTTGTGGCCTTCTCTACAGCGGAGACTGGACGCAAACTGGCAGATTGCTTGGTTGAGCACCTTTGCTCTGTCTGCTGCTGTGGCCCACCATTTCAGTTCCATGCCTGATTCGTGCTAACGTGTCTGTCCATGGCCTTATGCACTGCCAAACCACCTCAAATTGGAAGAGCGACATCTACTATTCTGTTTGGGCACTCTCCAACTGGATGGCATTCTCTGATTTCCATTAAGCCATTTCCCTGTCTCCCTCTCCTCCATCTTCTCCATCTTCTGTTTCTTTTCCTCCAGACTATCACCCCCTTCCCTCTCCATTCAGAGAGTTTTCCCCTCCCTTTATCACTTCTCAGCTTTTTCTCTCGTGTCCTCCCACCCATATGACCTCTTGTCTGTGCGTCTGTCCTCCTCACCCTGCCTCTCCCCCCACTGTTTTATTCAAGTGCCTTTTGCACATTCCTTGGTTATGTATCTTTATCTTTGCTACATAAAGAACCCAGCATGGCTTGCTGATGTTCTGCAACATTTTCGTGTAAAGTACTCCCTCAGTACCACACCTGTGTATCTGCCAGTTTTTTCCACTCAAAGTCAAAGTCTGGAACTCGTTTCCATGAAAACTAGATTCTGGAGTTCAATTGGAGTTGTTCTATTGTAGGATACTTGACGTGCAACACAGTTCACCATATCCTTATTATGAGCTAGAGAATGCTGACACATTTGGGTGGCGAATGCACTTTCTTTGCAAGCTCATACAAGACACATGTTTGATGGTTGGTGCAAAACCATTGAGTTGAATGGACTATTTCTGTGCTGTTTAACTCAGTTTTCTTGATTGCCACCTGTCAGTCATCTGACAGCAGCAGTTTTTATTTTGTTTCTTGCCTGTCATTTTCAAATGCCGATTTGTACAAAGTTTACACATGTGGAAAATACAGTTTTAAAGATCATGTAGTACAACTTTAAATATTCCTTTTTCAGCATTTGTCACTGCATTTTATCAAATTCCAGTGATGGGAATGAAGAGCATGCAGATAAACATCTCCTCATGCACTTTGACCGAAGATGATCTTCCAATGGCAACCACTTGTTTTAAGATTCTGCATCTTCCAGAGTACACCAGTCCAGCATCACTTAAAACAAAACTGGTGAGAGCTATCACTGCCAAAAAATCATTTCAAATGGCATGAACCTCACCAGCAGAAGAAATTTCAGATTTTAACAGAACAGACATCACTAACTTCATCCTGTCCACTACGAGACTAGAATTAGATAAAATAGGGGAAAAGATACCTGAACACATATTATATAAATGGGACGAAAAATTGGTACAACATAGAACTTCTCCAGTATTACACCATCTCCTCAATATATGGAAGAAGATTCATGTAGAAAGAAATAAAACAAATTATCAAATACCAAAACTAATATTGACGCAAAATAAGCTACTCCCTTTTACAATAGACAACCTTTCCTTTAGAAAATGGGAAAAAAAGGGATTAAAAGAATAGAAAATTGTTTTTCAGGAAGTAGATTCTTATCCTTTGAACAAATGAGAGATAAGTACAATATAACTGGAGATACAGCGCTGGCATATTACCAACTGAGATCCTACTTGAAAGATAAATTAGGAAGCAATTTGAGTTTACCAGAGGGAAGTAACCTTGAATATGTGATTACAGATACAATGTTAATCAAAAGATTTATAACAAATATGTATATTAAACTGCAAGAAAAGGAGAATGAGGAAACAAATGGTAAAACTAAACAAAAATGGGAACAAGATTTAAATATAAAGATAAAAAAGGAAACATGGGAGAAATTATGTTCTGGAACGATGAGAAATACAATAAATACGAGACTGCGTATGATACAATATAATTGGTTACACAGACTATACATTACACCGCAAAAGTTAAATAAATGGGACCCAACAGTATCTGATAGATGTTTTCGATGTAAAAAAGAAAGGGGAACCACAATTCATGCAATCTGGACATGTGAGAGAGTAGAAAAATTTTGGGATGATCTCAATCAGATATTAAATAAAATAACAGAAAACAATATACCAAAGAATCCAGAGATCTTTCTCCTAAGTAACATAAAAAATAAAGAATTTGGAATTGACTTGGAAGATGCACAAAAAAGATTTGTTAAGATAGCCCTAGCCGTAGCAAAAAAATGTATTATGTCAACCTGGAAATTGGAAGATAATTTGAAAATACAACAATGGTATATAGAAATGAATAAATGTATTCCATTAGAAAAAATAACATATATTTTAAGAAATAATATTGAAATATTCGAACAAGTATGGGAGCCTTACATTAAATACAATAGCGAAAACCTACCGGGGACAAACATTACCTAAGTTGATGGAAGGAGAAGGAAAGAAAAGAATGGACTCTGTAGAATTTCTGGTGTATTTTTGTTGAATGACAACATTGTCTGACTGAATTAATGCAACCTAGATTGTATACCTAAAATGGATGAGAGGGGGGGGGGGTGGGGGGGTGGCTTGGGAGGAGGGAGGGGGGGGGAGAAAAAGTCACTGTAAATGTGTGAAAAATAAAAAGTGTATAACATGGCTATTGTGATTTATGGTGTGAAAAATAAAAAATTTAAAAAAAAACAAAAAAAAACTTCATCCTGTCCACTCATCACTTACATCAGATACACCTACATCAGATAATTGGACTGGGGGGGCATGGCAAGATGGCGTAGAGTCTAGACCACAGAGATAATCTTTTACCAAGGGCATAATTTAACTTTCGTCCCAATTGATTTTATAACCTGATATTTCACTATATTCTTTCAATATTGTATACCAAGAACATAAAGAATTTAGAGGATGTCATATAAACCAAAACATCATCAGAAAATAAATTAATCATATGTTCCTCGCTACTAACTTTTATACCCTTAATATTAGTATCTTGTCTTATTAACTCTGCTGAAGCAAACAAAACTGGAATAAAGAATGTCATTGTCTATTTGATCTAGTCAATAAAAAAGCCAAAAAAAATTGCCCATTAGTTACAACTCTAGCAGAGGAATTTTTATATAAAGTTTTAACCAAGTTAATGAATATAGATCCAAAACCAAATTTTTCTAACACCTTAAAAAAATAATTCCATTCTAATATATCAAAAGCCTTCTCAGCATCTAAAGGTAGTTCCATCGCCAATTCACCCTTCTTTTGAGATGCATTTATTAAACTAATTAATCTAGCAATGTTATCTGCAGAATGAAATTTTTAACAAAGCTAGATTGATCCAAATGGATTAAATCCCATAGATATTTTGCCAATCGATTTGCTAAAACTTTAGCTATAATTTTACAATCAACATTTAGTAATGATATTGGTGTGTAAGATTCATCTTTTAATAAATCTCTACTTTTCTTGGGTATAACAGTTATAATTGTATTTGAGAAAGACTCTGGTAAAGAATGGATTTCCGTTGTCTGTTTCAACGCCTCCATAAAAGGAGGTATTAATAAATCTCTAAATTTCTTATAAAATTCCAGCCAAAAACCATTCTCCCCTGGAGACTTACCATTTTGTAAAGAATTAAGAGCATTAGTAATTTCCCTCACTGTAAATGGGACATCTAAATCTTTCTGATCTTGGCAATTTAAAGTAAGAAGATTAATTTCAGATAAAAGTTATAAATCTTTGTCATCATTATCTGAGTGAGATGCATATAACTTAAAATAAAAATCTTTAAAGGAAGAATTTATTTCTTGAGGTTTATAAGTAATCTTCTTAGAATTCCTTTTAATAGCATTAATAATCCATAAAGTTTGTTCAGCCTTCAATTGCCAAAACAATTTGCACCCTTTCCCCCAATTCATAATACTTTTGTTTAGTTTTCTCAATTAATTTTTTTCAGTTCTATAAGTTTGCATTGAGTTATATAATTTCTTCTTTATTAAATCTTTTTTTTCTTTAGATGTGTTTCTCTGCAAATCTTTTTCTAAATTTTCCATTTCTTTTTCCAACTTATCTAATTCTTTAACATGAAAAAACACACAAATGCTGGAGAAATTCAGGACAAACATTGCCTTTATGTAGCAAAGGGAAAGATACACCCTTGATGAGAGGCTCAAGCCCGAAAAGTTGGTGATGTATCTTTCCCTTTGCTACATAAAGGCACTGTTTGAACTTGCTGAGTTTCTCCAGCATTTGTGTGTTTTTTCACTTAACCACGGTGTCAACAGAATCCGGTGTTTTACCTCTAATTCTTTAACATAGTTCTTTTTAAATTTTTAACTGAATAACATTATTTGACCTCTTAAGTAAGCTTTCAAACCATTCCGTAAAATAAATTTATTATCCATTGAATTAGAATTAATATCTAAACATTCCTGAATTACACCATTACAAAGATCAACCCTTTTTAACAATAAGAATTAAATCTCCATCTATAAGATGATTTTGGAATTTGATGTACATGACATCAAAAGAGGTGAATGATCTGATAAAATCCTAGCCTTATATTCTGTATGCATAACTCTTCCTTGTAACTGTGTTGACATTAAAGACATATATATTCTCGACTAAGAGTCATGTCTATAAGAATAAAATGAATATGTTTTTATTTCAGATTTAACCTTGGCCAAATAGCTACCAAATTCCAATCTTTCATCAAAGTCAAAATTCTTTTAGCTGTTCTTGTCTTGGTGACCAACTTTTGTGACTTATCCAAAATAAGATCTAAAAAACAATTAAAATCACCTCCAATTAAGACATTTTCATATGCTTCGGCAAGATACAAAATAATCATGAATACATTTCTCACATCTACATTGTGTGCATAAATATTCATAACTGTCCATATCTATGAATAAATTTGGCAATGTGTTGAAACAAACCTCCCAGCAGGGTCTGTAACTATGGATTGTATCTTAATGATACCTTCTTATTGATCAAATTGCCAACCTCTCTTGCTTTAGAATTAAACAAAGAAGCTACCATGACCTACCCATTCTCTTTTTAGTTTTTAATGTTCTTTTTCAGTTAAATGTGTCTCTTGTAAAAAAAACAATATCAACCCTCATTTTTTTAATATAAGCCAAATTTTCTTCCTCTTAATTTTTTTATTAAGCTGATTTACCTTATAACTTACAAAATTTAATACATAAATGACAACCATAAGTCAAAAAACTAAAGAACTCTTGCCACCCATCCTGCTGGACCCCCACTCCATACAAATTTTCAAATGTATTCAATATCTCCAAAAAAAATAAGAAAAAAAGAAAACCCCCCTTTTAAAAAAAACTCCAGAAAGTACTGATTTTTTTTAAAGTACTATTTTCCCCTACTGTATGGGAAGTGGCCTTTGCCACAAAATGGCACATGGCTACAGAAGTAAAAGACAAAAAGTCTACCCCCCTTCCCAGACAGAATATACATAGCTTTAATTATGTAATTAATTCATGTCTAAAGAGCTTCTTCGAGATCCTTATTCACTTGATTATCAATCTCGACCAATTCTTGATGTTTTTACATCTGTTCTACATCTGGCATCTTCTCAGCTTGACACGACAAAACTTGTCAAGTCAGCTGACTCTGACTTTGAGTTCGATTTTGTTTAAGGTTCGCAAAAGAATTAGCAAATTCCAAGGCCTCATCTTCATCAGTAAAAAACCGTGATTGATTTTCTCCAGAAAACATTTTTAAGTATGGCTGGGTATCGAAAAGAGAATTTATATCCCTTTTTCCAAAGAACTGATTTTGCAGGATTAAATTCTTTTCTTCTTTTAACAATTGACATACTTAAGTCCACAGAAAAGAATACCTTATTGTTTCTCACTATTTTTTGAAAATTTTATTTATTAGTATCTTGCATACACTTCAAACTAACTTGTAATATCATTACATAATACATAATAAATTTTTAATTTTCACCCGCCACCTCCCACCATCCCTAAGCCCTACAGATAGAAGAATAAGATAGAAAAAAAGAAAGAATGTATTCATTGTAATAATTTTGACCACATTAATAATACCATAATACATTTCGTGATGAAAGTGCTATCTATATTCATAAATCTCATATATGGCTCCCAAATTTGACAAAATTTATCATAATCGTTTCTCATAAGTAATTTTTTTCTAACGGGAAACAAAATTTTATTTCATTAAAACCATTCTTCTAATTTTACATTGATTTCCAATTTCCACATTTTAGCTACACACTTTCTCGCTATTGCTGTTGCTCGACTCAAAAATCTCTTTTTATATTTTTCTAGCTCCAACTTAATGTCTTCATCATGTACATTAAAAAAAATTCTTGGATCTAATTTAACTTTCACTTTTAATACCTTCTCTAATATAACACACAATTCTTTCCAGAAATCCAGAAACCTTTTCACACAACCATAATGAATGCAAGAAATTACCAAACACTTTTTTACATCTAAAACAATGAGTAGAAAAAATTTAGATTATTTACTCAACTAATAGGGTGTGTAATGCATTTGATGTAAAAAAATTATATTGAACTATTTGATATCTAGCATTGATTGTATTAGTTATACTATTTCTACACAGTTTCATCCATATTTCTTCTTGAATTTGTATATTTTGAATCCTGTTCCCACTTCAATTTAGTTTTATACAAATCTTTCTTTTCCTTTATTTCTTGTAACTTATTATACATAGTAGTTATAAATCTTTGAATAATAAAGGTATCTGTTATAACATATTCAAATTGACTATGCTCTGGAAGTCTCAAGTCCATTCCTATTTTCTTCTTTAAATATCATCGTAATTGATAATATGCAAATATTGTATTTGTAATATCCCATATTTCTCCTTTAATTGATCAAATTTCATAAAAATTGTTCCTCTAAAAAAAGTCTCGAATTTTCTGTATACTTTTCATACCAATTGTCAAATAAAGAATTATTCCTTGTAAACGGAAGAAGTTGATTTTGTCTTAAAGTCAATTCCTCATACTTCTTTCTACATGTATCCCATTCCAAATTTGAAACAAATGTTTTAAAATTAGTATTTTTTTTCTACCTTTAAAAATCTAATAGTTCCATTTATACAATATTTGGTCTGGACTTTCTTCACCTATATTATTCATCTCAATATCGACCCAAGATGTTTTTACTTCCTTTTGATACCAAGAAGACAAAAATCTCAATTGAGCTGCCTTATAATAACTTTTAACATTTGGTAATCTCCAACCTCCTTGATCTTTTTTCCATGTCAATTTTTCCATACTTAATCTTGCTGATTCTCCTCTCCATAGAAACTCCCTATTATTCTTGCTTACTCTTCTAAAAAAAACATTTCAGGCACCTGAATTGGTAATGTTTGAAATAAGTATTGAATTCTATGAAGAATATTCATTTTAACGCAATTCACCCACCCTATTAATGTTATGGGTAATTCCTTCCACCTTTTAAAATCTTGCTCCAATCTTTTTAAAAGGGGTAAATAATTCAATTTTTACAAATTATTCAATTGCTTTACTATTATCCCCAAATATTTAACCCCCTCACTTTTCCATTTAAGGTTTACTAATGTTTTACATTGTGTATAATTTGCATTAACCATCGGCATCATTTATCTACATTAACCTTATATCTTGAAACTAATGCATATTCTGTTAATCTTTCATTTAGTCTATTCAATAAAGTTTCAAGTTTAGTCAAATATGCTATAACATCATCTGCAAAAAGACTAATTATATGAACTTTTTCTCCTATCTCAAAACCTGTAATTTCCTCATCCCCTTGAATCACTTCAGCCAATACAAATAAGAATGGTGAAAGTGGGCAACCCTGCCTGAAAGACCATTTACTACTGCTTTTGCCTTTGGTTCATTATACAGTGCTTTTATTCCTTTTATAAATATCTCAGGAAACCCAAACCTATAATACCTTAAATAAAAAGTCCCATTCTAATCTATCAAATGCTTTTTTCTGCATCTAAAGTAACTGCTACCGCTGGAACTTTACTTTTTTGAGCTACATTTATCAAACTTAAAAATATCACTCTATTATCTGGTGCCTTTCTTTTTGTAATAAACCCTGTCTAGTCCATATTAATCAATTTTGGAAGTATCTTAACCAAACAATTAACCCACAATTTGGATACAATTCTATAATCTACATTTAACAAAGATATTGGTCTATATGAAGCTGTTTGTAATGAATCTTTCCCCTTTTTTGGTATTATCATTATTAATGCCATCTTAAAGAATTCTGGTATATCATTTACTTCTCTTATTTGATCTAATATCTCTTTAAGAATTGGCACCAACATTTCCTTAAATTCCTTATAAAATTTACTTTTACAGTAAGCCATCTTTTCCTAGCACTTTATAATTTGGCAATGTTTTCAGAACCTCATATATCTCAGCTTCTATAAAGGAATTAGATAATTCTTTCCTCTCCTCTGCACACAAATTTGGTCATTGAATTTGTTGCAAATATTGATTTATTTTAATTTCATCTTCGTTTAATTCAGACTTACATAACTTTTCATAAAATTCTCTAAAAATTTAATTGATTTACTTTGACTTAGAAACCATCTATCATTGCTACTATAGTCCTAGATACCTGTTCTTTCTTTAACTGCCATGCCAACACCTTATGTGCTCTTTCTCCCAGTTCATAATACCTTTGTTTAGTTGGCAAAATGTCTCTTTCAACTCTATATATTTGTATCGTATTAACCTTATCCTTATTGTTCCCATTCATTTTTTTCCTATCCTCATTTGGACTAATTTGTATTGTTTTCTCTAAATCAGTTATTTTCGTTTCTAATTGATTTACTTCCTTTAAATAGTCCTTTTTAATTGTGCCTTATAACTAATCATTTGTCTTCATAAATATGCCCTTAAAGTATCCCATATAACAAATTTATTCTTTACATAATCTTTATTATTTTCCATTAAAAACTTGATTTGTTTTCATACAAAATCACAAAAATCTATCCTTTTCAACAATACATTTAATTTTCACCTATATCCACTAATATTTTAGATGCTATTAACAATAACAAAGGGGAATGGTCTGACATAGTATGTACCAAATATTCCACCTGTTGTACTCTAGATTGAACTTGAGCTGCCAATAAAAACATGTCAATTCATGAATGTCTTATGTCAGAAAGAATAAAATGAATAATCTCTATCATTCATATGCATTTTCTTCCAAATATCGATCAATTCCATATCTACCATTAATTCTTTTATTTCTTTAGTCACTTTACTATCTCCTATGTATTTTCCCAATCTATCCATTTTCAAATTTAATGTCAAATTAATATCTCCTCCCATCAAAATTTTACCATTGGCATTTGACAGTTTCATAAAAACATCTTGCATAAATGTACTATCTTCTACATTAGGAGCATATAAATTCAACAAGGTCCAACTTCCTGAGTATATTTGGCCATAACTCACCTTCCTGCTATGTCCTCTTCTACATTTACAATTTTACTGGTAGATTTTTATTTATCAATATTGCAACTCCTCGCGCCTTTGATTAAATGCCATTACTTTACCTACCCAATTTCTTTGTAATTTATCTAATTCCTTCTCCACTAAATGTGTTCCTTGTAAAAAGCTATATCTATACTCTTTTTTTTTTCCATAAATACCTTATTTTTTTACATTTTATTTGATTTTGTATCCCATTAAATTTAAAACTCATAATCTTTCCAATCATTTTCAATCAAGTTTGGTGCCTACTCATCCAGCCTTTATCCTCCATATCCCCCTTTAACATAACAAAGGCATTATTCTTCATTAGATCTATTACACCAATAAATGTGGGGAAAATAGAAAAGTTAAGAAACAAGAATATTATAGAATTCCCCAAAAAAGGCGCACGCAAAAAAAATACCCTTTTTATCGCCTTTATTTATAGGAGTGGTAGTCCAGCCTACACCCACACACATGATTCGGTGGCAGCCAGCAAACATTCCCTTTGCACCCCCCCCAAATCTTTTACTAACTAGCCTCTGCATACATCTTGCCAGTTACTTAACTACCTATTAATATTGTATTAACTCCCTACCCTTATAATTTATAAAGAAAAGTCAAATAAACATAAAATCTTCCAGTTTTACCATCAAACCAAACAGTATACCTTTTTCGCCCCTTACTTCCCATCTTAGCAGGCAAAGATTCAGCAAAATCTTTGGCTTCATCAGGATCTAAAAAAAAATTATGCTTATCATCAAGGAAAATTTTCAATACAGCAGGATATCTCAAAACAAATGCATATCCCTTCTTCCACAAAACATTTTTAACTACATTAAATTCCTTTCTCTTTTTCAACAGTTCAAAACTTATATCCGGGTAAAATATCTTGTTTGAATTGTAGATCATTGAGTCTTGTCTTGCCTTCACTTGCTTTTCTGCTAGTTCCAACACTTTCTCTCTCATCAAAGGTGGGTAGGGTCTGCATGCAGAAATTAACATGGGACTATAGTCTGGATGGATTGAGATTACCAGATTTCAAAAACTATTGGGCAGCCCAGTTGAGATGGATTGCCTCGCTCTTTGACGGAGGAGGTACACCATCTTGGGCCCAAATTGGTCTGCACACAGTGAGTGAGGAAGTAGCAGAAGAATTTATTTATAAATGGAATGCCAAATGGTTATCGGGCAAAAAGGACAACTTGCTAAAACACACTATATGTGTGGAACAAGATTAACCATTGATCAGAGGTGAGGTTGTTCCCAAAATGTGCCCAACTTAGAATAACCTAATGCCATTGACTAGTGACAACAAGATCCTAGACACCTGGTGCCAAAGGGGGATCAAGTGTATCAAGGACTGTTATGAGCAGGGGAAGCTCATTTCATTAGAGCAGTTAAGAATGAAATATGATTTATCAAATAGAACATTCTTTTGCTACTTTCAGTTAAGATCTTTCTTGAGGGAAAAATTGGGTCCAACCATGACCCTACCAAAGTGCAGTGACATGGAGACTCTGATTCAAAGAGGGAACACAAAAAAGTTTATTTCAGCAATGTATTCCCTGTTCCAAGCGGAGGGGCCAAAACTGGGGCTTCATAGGTCAAGGGAGAGATGGGAGCTGGACTTAGGTGTTAGATGAACAGTGCTGGTTAGATCTATGTTGTGATAACTTGACCACAATAATGAACTCATGATATAGATTGTTACAGTATAACTTTCTTCACCAACTATATCTCACGCTGCAGAAATTTCAAACCAATATTTCAGGTGTGGCCTGCTTAATCAGTATTTATTAATTTCGGCAATGCTTTGCCAATTTATTTTCCAAGGCTTTGGTAAGAATTTTAGTCCACATTCAGTAATGAGAGGGGTCTATAAGAAGGTGGTTTCAGTGGGTCCCATGTTTTTGGAATCACATAATGATGGCTGTTGAAAAAGATCCTGGAGGATTATGGGTCTCCATCGCCTGATCCACAATCTCCATCAAGAGGGGGATCAAAAGATCCTTAAATTCCCTTTAGAATTCTCCCCCAGAGACTTGCCTGCTTGCAGTACACCTAATGCTTATTCTATCTCTTTTATTGTAAAGGGGACATTCAGCCCCTCTTGCTCTTCTGGCCCTAAATTTGTCAGTTCAAATTTTGACAGGAAATCATCTATTTTTACTGATTTTCCCCTTGGCTCTGTTCTATATAACTTCATAAAACTGCCAGAAAGTATCATTAATTTCCTTCAGCTTTTATGAAATCCTGCCATTCCCCTTTTTGTATTGCATTGATTGTTCTCGAAGCCTGTTCTGCCCTCAGCTGCAGGAGAGAACTTTAAAGGCCCTTTCCCCTGGCTCATACAATTCTGCTTTGACCTTAAAATGGTCTTCTCTATTCTATAGGTTTGTAGTGTATTATACCTGAGCTTCTTATTTGATAATTCTCTATTTTTTTCCTCTGAGCCTGTTCTTTGAAAATCCTTTTCTAGTCCAGTATTCTCATGTTCCAATGTTCCACTTCTCTCAAATATTCTCTCATAAATGTTTTAGTATATCCAATTATCTGCTGTCTCAAATATGCCTTTAAGGTGTTCAAAAGAGGAATTTATCTGCAGTAGAGGTACAGTTAGTTTCGCAGAACATGTCTATCTGAGTTTGAACAAAGCTACAAAACTCCAGTTTCTTCAACGGTAATGGGTTAAAGCAACTATATTCCATCTCTTGTTTATCTGGCATTATAATTGAAAATGTCAAGGAGGAGTGATCTGACAAAAATCTCGCTGTGTACTTGGTTTCCATGATCCTTTCATCTACTTGGGCTGATGCCAAAAATAAATCTCTTCTGGTATAGGAGTCATGTTGCTTCGAGTAGAAGGAATAATCCCTCTCCTTTGGATGCTACTTTCTCCATGCATCTATTAAATTCAGCTCCTTCATAAAGGCCAATGTTCGGGGAGTCACGTGATGGAGTAGTTGCCGGTCAGGGAATTCCAGCCCTCTCCCGAAAAGTTTAAAAAAAACACAAAAAGCACAAAGGTACAAGATTAAAATTTATAATAAAGTAAAAATAAAGGTGAGAAGAAAATGGCAGCGAAGAGAGAAAAGTTGAAAACAATGGGAAGAAAAGAGGAAGAAAGAATGTTGGAAGAAGGTGAAGGCCTTACCTGTCCGAAGAGGCCCACCGTGGAGAGAGAAGACCGCTCCCGCAGGTCAGTGGAAGTCCCGGGCTCGGGACTACAAAAATGGCTCGCAGAGCCGAGTAAAGTGCGCAACCGCGCATGAAAAAAAACACACTGACGGGAGGGGGAACAGCTGCGGAGTCGATCTCCACAGCTGAGAGAGACACCTGCAGCACAGCAGCAGGTGCAGAACACAGACAATAACGACAACAAGAAAGAAGAGGGTAAAAAGAAAACAAGGAAACAACAGATGGTCAATCCAGAGGAAGAAGAAGAAGAAGAACAGAAAGAAGTGGAAGAAGAAGAGAAAGGCAAGACAATGGATGTATCTTTTTTTTTAAGAATATATGGAATCAGTGAAAGAATGGCAATTACAAGAATTTAATGAGATAAAAAGAAGAATTAAGAATGTAGAAGAAAAAATGAATAAAATGGAAATGACCATATCAGAGATAGGAAAAAGAGTGGAAAATATGGAAGAGCGAGAAATAATTGTAGAAATGGAAGTAGAGGACTTAAAAGAGAAATTAGAAGAATCTAATAAAAAAGTTAAAGAGGCACAGGAGCTGTTAGCTCAGAAGATAGATATAATAGAAAACTATAATAGAAGAAATAATATAAAGATAGTGGGCCTTAAGGAAGATGAAGAAGGCAAGAATATGAGAGAATTTATAAAAAATTGGATCCCCAGGGTCCTAGGAAGACCAGAACTACAGGAAGAAATGGAAATAGAGAGGGCATATAGAACATAAGCCCTGAAACCACAACCGCAGCAAAAACCAAGATCCATTTTAGTAAAATTCTTAAGATATACAACAAGAGAAAATATATTGGAGAAAGCAATGAAGAAAGTAAGAGAAGACAAAAAGCCACTGGAATACAAAGGTCAAAAAAAAATTTTCTATCCAGACATAAGTTTTGAACTCCTGAAGAAGAGGAAGGAGTTCAATACAGCAAAAACGATCTTATGGAAAAAAGGATATAAATTTATGTTAAAGTACCCAGCGGTACTTAAAATAGTTATTCCAGGGCAACAAAACAGACTATTCTCGGATCCAGAGGAAGCAAGGAAATTTGCAGAACAACTACAAAACAAACAAAGAGATGAAGACATGTAATGAGAGTAAAAATGACCACGAACTTAGGTGGTAATTATGTGTGTAAAGAGGTATATGTGTGTATATATATAGTGTGTATACATGAATGTATCCATATTTAGAGGAAAATATATAGAGTGTAGACAAGAATTAATAAGGGAGGGAAAGGGAATAGAGGGAAAAAGGAGGGAATTAAAAGAGTGACCTTTGTTACATATGAAAATTGAAATCTTTTCTGGGGGGGGCTGGGTCGGGAGGAGTTACGGTCACTACAAAATCAGTTGACTTTTGCGAGTGAATTCGCAAATCCAAATGGAGAGGGGAGATGTGGTTGCCCGACAAGGGATAAAGGGCAACTCAGGAGGGGGAGGGGAGAATGGGGTTAAAGAAGTTTTAAATAGGAGAATAAGGAAAATGTTTGATGTTTTAGAAATGTTGTCTTATAAAGTGTTCAAAACAAGAAAGCAGAAATGGATAAGAAGGAAAGGTGATGATGGAGAAACGGAAAGGGAAGATAAACAAAGTATGAAATGGCTACGCTGAACTATATGACTTTAAATATTAATGGAATACATAACCAAATTAAAAGGAAGAAACTGCTAAATTTACTGAAAAAAGAAAAAAATGATATAGCATTTGTGCAAGAAACACATTTAACTGAATTGGAGCACAAGAAATTAAAGAGAGATTGGGTAGGACATGTAACAGCAGCATCGTACAATTCAAAAGCAAGAGGAGTAGCTATATTAATTAGTAAAAATATGCCAATTAAAATAGAAGAGGAAATAATAGATCCAGCAGGGAGATATGTAATGATAAAATGTCAGATATATTTGGAGTTTTGGAATCTACTCAATGTATATTCACCTAACGAAGAAGATCAAAAGTTCATGCAAGATATTTTTTTGAAGATAGCAGATACGCAAGGGAACATATTAATAGGAGGGGATTTCAACCTGAATTTGGATTCAAATATGGACAAAACTGGGAAAAAAATTAACAGAAAGAACAAAGTAACCAAATTTATAATTAAATCATTGGAAGAAATGCAACTTTTGGATATATGGAGGAAACAACACCCAAATGAAAAGGAATATTCATATTACTCGGGTTGACATAAAACATACTCAAGAATAGACCTATTTTTGTTATCAGCTCGTATGCAAGATAGACTAAGAAAAACAGAATATAAAGCTAGAATATTATCGGACCATTCACCCTTGATATTGACAGTAGAGTTAGAGGACATCCCTCCAAGAATGTATAGATGGAGATTAAACTCCATGCTACTTAAAAGGCAGGATTTTAGAGAATTCATTGAAAGACAAATTAAAATGTATTTTGAAATAAATACAGAATCAGTGAAAGATAAGTTCATACTATGGGATGCAATGAAAGCGTTCATTAGAGGGCAAATAATAAGTTATGTAACCAAGATGAAGAAGGACTATAATCAGGAAACAGAGCAGTTGGAAAGGGAAATAGTAAATATAGAAAAAGAATTAGCAATGAAGGAAGATACAACTAAAAGAAGAGAATTGGCAGATAAAAAAATAAAATATTAAACATTACAAACTTATAAGGTGGAGAAGAACATAATGAAGACAAAACAGAAATATTATGAATTAGGGGAAAAAACGCACAAAATTCTAGCATGGCAACTTAAGACAGAACAAGCTAAGAAAATGGTATTGGCATCAAGGAAAAAAGACAAACAAATCACATATAATCCAACGGAGATCAAGGAAAACTTTAGAGAATTCTATGAACAATTATACCAAACTGAAAACGAAGGGAAAGAAGGGAAAATAGATGAATTTTAAACCAAAATTGAACTACCAAAATTACAAATAGAGGAACAAAATAAATTAACAGAACCATTTGAAATAGTAGAAATACAAGAGATAATAAAAAAATTACCAAATAATAAAACACCAGGAGAGGATGGATTCCCAATAGAATTCTATAAAACATTTAAAGATTTATTAATTCCTCCCCTCCTGGAAGTAATCAACCAGATTGATAAAACACAAAGCTTACCAGACTCATGTAAAACAGCAATAATTACAGTAATACTAAAGCAAGGGAAAGATCCACTCGCACCAGCGTCATATAGACCAATATCATTACTTAACACAGATTATAAGATAATAGCTAAACTATTAGCAAACAGATTAGCAGAGTATGTACCTAAAATGGTAAATCTAGACCAAACTGGATTTATTAAAAAAAGATGCACAACAGACAATGTTTGTAAATTTATTAACTTAATTCATGCAGTAGAAGGGAGTAAAGCGCCAACAGTAGCAGTTGCTTTAGACGCAAAGAAGGCATTTGACAGAGTAGAATGGAATTATTTATTCAAAGTATTGCAAAAATTTAGTTTACCAGAGAAGTATATTAATTGGATTAAAGCATTATATAAGGGGCCATTGGCAAAAGTGACAGTAAATGGATATATATCAAAGCAATTTAACTTAAGCAGGTCAACACGGCAGGGATGCTCACTATCACCCTTATTGTTTGCGTTAGCTATAGAACCATTAGCAGAATTGATAAGAACAGAAAATAATATAAAAGGGATAAAAATAAAAGACAAGGAATATAAAATAAGTTTATTTGCGGATGATGTTATAGTATACTTAACAGAACCAGAACTATCAATAAAAGAATTATATAAGAAATTGAAGGAATATGGAGGTGTCAGGTTACAAGATTAACGTAAATAAAAGTGAAGCAATGCCAATGAATAATGCGGATTTCTCAAAATTTAAGAAGGAATCACCATTCAGATGGTAAATGCAAGCAATAAGATACCTAGGTATACAAATAAATAAAAATCTCGGCCATCTATATAAACTCAATTATTATCCACCAATGAAAAATTTACAGGACGATTTAGAGCATTGGAAAGATTTACCATTAACACTAATAGGAAGGATAAACTGTATTAAAATGAACATTTTCCCAAGGATATTATACCTATTTCAGGCATTGCCAATACACTTGACAGAGAAATTCTTCAAGGAGTTAAAGAAAATAATAAGGAAATTTTTATGGAAAGGGGGGAAACCGAGGATAGCACTAGATAAATTAACAGAATGGTATAAACAAGGAGGCTTACAACTGTCAAACTTAAAAAATTATTATAGAGCCGCAAAATTAAGATACCTATCAGATTTTTATCAAACAAGGGAAAAGCCAGATTGGACTAGATTAGAATTAGATAAAATAGGGGAAAAGATACCTGAACACATATTATATAAATGGGATGAAAAATTGGTACAACAATTACATTGTGAGAGATGGGAAAATTGACCTAAAATTATGAACATGGAAGAAACTAAAGTTCATCAGTAAAATGGCTGAAACCAGTTCAAACAGGATAAGTTTGGGGCTTAGGATGCAGGAAAGCAGAGTCAGCACGATTAACATAAGAATCTTCTATCCTTTGTGACAAGACCATAGGACTAAGATAAGGAATGGTAAGGTACAATAGAATGTAGGAAGTTGAGGTAGTCTGGATCAGATAAGGGTCTCCTAGCCCTGGACAGAAGTACCAAGTCATACATTTCTAATTAGCTAACCATACACAGATTTATACATATGAAATTAGCCAACCCTAGATAGAATGAGTCAACTCTGCATATCAAGAGACTGTAGCCCAGAGAATCAGGAAGGTGTGAATAAGGACAATGACATGATGGGACACCCACAGGATACCCCCTGGTCCTCCAAGTGTACTGAAACTGCACGTAGGCAGGAAGAATTACCTATGCCAAACCCATCCAGGGGGCAGAAGAATGTAAGGGGGAGGGCATTCTGATACTGAAATTGACTGTATAAAAGTTGGGTGAGCCCCAGTATGTGGGTGTATTCCCAGGGTAAGGGGAAGCACCCAACTTTGCATTGTTGTAGTAATAAATGTTCTTTGTTCTCAATTTTTGTCTCGAGCAATTTCTTTAAAGGTACTTTAATTCCTAACAAATGGGGGCTCGTCCGGGATCACACTCCCTCCACTGACAGAGTACCCCGACGACGAGAGTAGGTGCACCCCGGCTGATTCAGCTGGACTCACGGGCGACGGGTGGCTGGTCAGTGGAAGAAGCGAGTGATATCCGAGAAGAGGCATTGAGAACAAACGGCGGAAGGACGCGCGCTAGAGCAGTACTGCCAGAACTCGGTAAGAGTATTTTACTTGTTCCTAAGTATGGGAATAGCGGGCAGTAGAGATGAGAGTCCTGACACAGGACGTGACCACCAGATAGCTACGTACAGCCCGCTTGGGATGATGTTATCTGAGTGGGGCACAGGAAAGACCCGCGGTAAAGACAAACTAGCGGGCAGTAGAGATGAGAGTCCTGACACAGGACGTGACCACCAGATAGCTACGTACAGCCCGCTTGGGATGATGTTATCTGAGTGGGGCACAGGAAAGACCCGCGGTAAAGACAAACTGACGACGGTCAGGTATTGTTGTAATGAATGGGTGGGATACCCGGTTAAAGGGAGCTCCGTGTACTGGCCAAAATTCGGATCCGAGAATGAATGGATGTGTGAAGTTTGAACTTATGGCTCTATCAAAACCAGCCAGACAATGTTGAGAGCAGGGAATATGCAGCCTGCTGGCTCAAGGGATCCATTGAACAGCTGGTTTTGAATGAGAAAGAATTCAGGAATAAGAGAGAGGAGGAACCTCTTGTCCCTGAACCACAGGGTTGGGATGTGTTACATTCCCTCCCTCCACCTTATGTTCCTCCTATGCCGGCTCCTATCTTTCCTTCCCCTCCTATTGCCTACCCTTCTGCACCTTCCCCACCTCCCCCACCACTAGAGAAGAGAGAAGAGAGCAGGAGTGGTATGATAACTTGCTCACAAAGCACTCGATTACCACCTCTGTTGGCAGGAGAGAGAGGTAACTTTAATTCAGAACAGCGTGAGACTCTTCAGGAAGAAAGGGCAGAACCCTTTGATTCATTTCCCAGGGAGCAGGAACCCAGACCTAATAAGCCAGAAACCAATTGGATGAGACCACTGCGGGAAGTTCCCATGAGAGAGGGTCTCGGTTTCGTAAATGTGCCCCTGACCAGTACTGAAGTGTGTAACTTTAAGAAAGAGCTGACCTCCCTGATAGAAGATCCCCAGGGATGTGCCGAACAGTTAGACCAATTTTTGGGACCAAATATATATACAATATGGGGGTCTCGACATAGAATCCCCAGCAGGGGAACAATTGGTACTAACAGGTTTTGTTACCAACTCAGCCCCAGACATTAAGAGAAAATTACAAAAGACAGAAAATTGGCATGAGCAGGGAATAACCCAGCTTCTACAGATCACACAAAAAGCATTTGTCCAGACATCTGAGGATAAGCAGAAAGCAAAGGCTAACATTTTGATGCAAGCAGTTAAAGTAATAGTAGATGAGTAACATGGAAAAGGCAGGGACTGTGTGCCAGCTCCTGAATGTTGGGAGAAGTGCAGGGAGTGGGAGAGTAGAGACCAGAGATAATTTCATAAATCATGACTTCCCACTTCAGTCACTGACCAATATTGATTAAAATTCATGCTAAAATTTAAATGTCATAAAGGATCATTTTTCAATACTGAAGAATTAGCGAATTTAACTACCAGTTAATTCCAATTTATGAAATAAATTGTATTCAAATGTGATTTTGCACAGGGACTACCTGAGAATAGTGATGTTATAACATTTGCAGGGAGAAATGTTTGCGCAAATAGGGTGAGTTCTATACATCTTAACTTTAAATGTATGTGAGATAAAGAAAGGATATGATGTGTAAAGTGGCTGGATCAGCCAGTTGAAGGGGGAGTGTGCATGTCCCTTTAAGTGCACTGTGGCACTTGAAATTGAGGCTTCAGGCTCTTGTCTTGCAGTTAGAGGTATGGAGCCCTATCAACACATTTAATACATTTCTTCTACACATTCAGCAGTCAAGGTCCGTGAGTTTAAAGATCACCCACCTCTGGAGAATAAAGATACCTCTGGGGATTCCTATGGGGATTCCTATAAGTTTAATCATTCATTTCTCTGGTGCATTTTCCTCTGGAGTGAAATTAATGCCTCAGCACAATTTCTCTGTATTGCCGCTGTTATTTAATTCATGATAACTTTCCCCCATTCATCAGGTTTATATTTAAATCCGGTAGTGCGGAAGTTACATTGTAAATAATCACGGAGGTAAACCCTGCGCAACTGGATTCAGCTTAATGGAGAAATAAACCTGCGAACTGGTCTATGGTGCTGTGTGAGTACTGCAATAGGTGGAATATGATTTAAATTGGTGGCATAGTTCAGAACAATTGGGTGCATAAGAATAATAATATCATTAAGAACTCACAGATCTTGTACCAGATGCTATTCAGTACATCTTGACTTAAGGACTGGAGAAATTGGCATGTTAGAATGAGATTGGCATGGTACCAATATTTCTTGATTCAATAATGACTCCACAAGCTCCAGGATTCATGCAGCAGAACTTTTAAGTGGAATATAATAGAAACTAGCCTGTACTTAAATTATTGTGTGTGCAATCTTCATAAGAACATCTTTTAACTTTTTTTGGTGCCTGTTTTACAGACTGTTTTAAATAAGGCCAGCTCCTGTGAGCTGTGGCACAAGGCATTTTACTTAAGGCAGAACTAAAGGTTGAATATGTTTCAAGTTCTCTTGCAGGGGCTCTTGTGCTGCAATGTCTGTTATGTACTCACTCTAACAAATTGGAGGGTTGTGCCCCATACAGACAAGCAGCTCCAACTGCATTTTAATAAGGTCTAACATATTCAAAACCCATGCAAATATGGTTTGTGTTTCATTTTACAATTTTTACACTAACACAAAGGAAAGTCAGATTGTTATTCATTTTATTAAAATCTAGTGATTGGTTATATGTAAAAGCATGGCAAGAGGATCAACTAAAACCTGCCTGGGATGGTCCCTTCTGTGTACTTTTAATTACAGACACCGCAGTAAGAACAAGAGAGAAAGGCTGGACCCACATTCAAAGAATTAATGACAAAGTGCCATAATGTTACAATTTTATTCGTTTTTTTTAATGGTTTATTCAGTTTTGTGTATTTTATTGCTGTTTTCAATGAGCTTTACATTTATCGTGGTTTATTCAGTTTTGTGTATTTTATTGCTGTTTTCAATGAGCTTTACATTTATCGTGGTTTATTCAGTTTTGTGTATTTTATTGCTGTTTTCAATGAGCTTTACATTTATCGTGGTTTATTCAGTTTTGTGTATTTTATTGCTGTTTTCAATGAGCTTTACATTTATCGTGGTTTATTCAGTTTTGTGTATTTTATTGCAGTTTCCAATGAGTTTGACATTTATTGTGGTTTTATTCAGTTCTTCTTGCATTTTATTGCAGTTTTCAATGAGCTTTACATTTTTTGTGTTTTATTCAGTTCTTATTGTATTTTAATGAGCTTACATGTATTCTTCATTGTTGTTTACTAATTTCTTTGGAATATTGTTCGTTAATGTTTTAAGCCCCCCTGGAATAGGGGCAGCAGAGGTTACAATTCAGCTCCTTTAGAATGTAGACAGGGCATAGATTTAATGTATAGTCATAATGGGATATAAGGGATCCCAATACGGACCAGGGGAATTAAACAGCTTTAGTGGAGTACTCTCGATGTTTTAAGTACTTCTGGAGAAGGGGTAGCAGAGGTTACAGATTGTACTGTTTTACAGGCTAGAGAGGGCATAGAGGCAAGGTATTTAGAATACGGATCAGGGAAACACAGTGGGGATAGGCAGTCACACAGTGAGGCACCTGTGTACACAGACTAACCGCAAAACAAACAATGTACATTTCACACAAAGGGGGAAACTAACAAGCTAACCGCAAAACAAACAGACACTTCACACAACCACGAGACACATAATCCCCCACCTGGCTCTCTCTCTCTGATCATCCCTGAAGGGGAACACCTGTTTTCAGGGAGCTGCTGCTCATCTGGTGGTTATATAACGTGGAAAGGAGCGAAGTAGAGTGCAGGGTGTCAAAATCCTCACAAAGGACATGGTGGGACAAAGACAGACAGAATGGTAGTCAGGATTGTACATGTAGCAGAGAGAGAGAGAGTTGACACATATGCTAATGTTAGCAGACAAGCTGCAACACACAGTTAAATCACAAGAAACAATCCCCCCCCCAGCTTGGTCTCTTTTCATCACCCCATGAAAGGGAGCACCAGTTTCCAACAACGTGAGCTGCTTGACACTTTAATATCAGGCTCCAAACAGCCTTCGGAGATCGGTGGCCCTAGGGTTCGGGGCTGAAGGGGACATCAGATACTAGCCACAATCAAACGGAACCGCCTGACTACTGCTACTCGTTCGCTGCTGAAGGCAGCGCTTCTCATAGACTGCGACTCGTTCGCTGCTGAAGGCAGCGCTTCTCATAGACTGCGACTCGTTCGCTGCTGAAGGCAGCGCTTCTCATAGACTGCGACTCGTTCGCTGCTGAACGCAGCGCCTCTCACAGACTTCGTCGGGACAACACTTACAAAGGTCGTGTGCTTCAAAGACACTGCTTCCATATTTCAACGTATGGGATGGACTAGACTCTTTACTGAGAACTGGAGCCTGATACTCCAAACCCTAATAAGCAGCTGGACTCACTCCCCTGACCTTCATGGTGCTCCCCTACCTAAAGACTTTACACAGACATTACAATTCGGTTATTGACCAGCTGGGTAAAACTACACCTTACACTTGAAAGATCAGTGTTACTGATCTAAAAGAAAAGTGAGGAAAAGGGGGGGGGGGGATCAGTCACACTGACACTAGTAACCAAAGATCAGTAACACTGATCATGGTGAAAGATCAGTATTACTGATCTAAAAGAAAAGTGAGGATTGTGAGAGATGGGAAAATTGACCTAAAATTATGAACATGGAAGAAACTAAAGTTCATCAGTAAAATGGCTGAAACCAGTTCAAACAGGATAAGTTTGGGGCTTAGGATGCAGGAAAGCAGAGTCAGCACGATTAACATAAGAATCTTCTATCCTTTGTGACAAGACCATAGGACTAAGATAAGGAATGGTAAGGTACAATAGAATGTAGGAAGTTGAGGTAGTCTGGATCAGATAAGGGTCTCCTAGCCCTGGACAGAAGTACCAAGTCATACATTTCTAATTAGCTAACCATACACAGATTTATACATATGAAATTAGCCAACCCTAGATAGAATGAGTCAACTCTGCATATCAAGAGACTGTAGCCCAGAGAATCAGGAAGGTGTGAATAAGGACAATGACATGATGGGACACCCACAGGATACCCCCTGGTCCTCCAAGTGTACTGAAACTGCACGTAGGCAGGAAGAATTACCTATGCCAAACCCATCCAGGGGGCAGAAGAATGTAAGGGGGAGGGCATTCTGATACTGAAATTGACTGTATAAAAGTTGGGTGAGCCCCAGTATGTGGGTGTATTCCCAGGGTAAGGGGAAGCACCCAACTTTGCATTGTTGTAGTAATAAATGTTCTTTGTTCTCAATTTTTGTCTCGAGCAATTTCTTTAAAGGTACTTTAATTCCTAACAACATCATCTACTCAATATTTGGAAAAAGATTCATGTAGAAAGGAATAAAACAAATTATCAATTACCAAAACTAATATTGATGCAAAATAAGTTACTCCCTTTTACAATAGATAACCTTTCCTTTAGAGAATGGGAGAAAAAAGGGATCAAAGAATAGAAAATTGTTTTTCAGGAAATAGATTATTATCCTTTGAACAAATGAAAGATAAATACAATATAACTCAAGATACAGTGCTGGCATATTACCAATTGAGATCCTACTTGAAGGACAAATTAGGAAGCACACTGAGGTTACCAGAGGGAAGTAACTTTGAATATGTGATTACAGATACAATGATAATCAAAAGATTTATAACAAATATGTATATTAAACTGCAAGAAAAGGAGAATGAGGAAACAAATGGTAAAACTAAACAAAAATGGGAACAAGATTTAAATATAAAGATAAAAAAGGAAACATGGGAGAAATTATGTTCTGGAACGATGAGAAATACAATAAATACGAGGTTACATATGATACAATATAACTGGATACACAGGCTATACATTACACCTCAAAAGTTAAATAAATGGGATGCAACAGTATCTGATAGATGTTTTCGATGTAAAAAAGAAATGGGAACAACAATTCATGCAATCTGGACATGTGAGAAAGTAGAAAAATTTTGGGAAGATCTAAACCAAATATTAAATAAAATTACAGAAAACAATATACCAAAGAATCCAGAGATCTTCCTCCTAAGTAACATAAAAAGCAAAGAATTTGGAATTGATTTGGATGATGCACAAAAAAGATTTGTTAAGATAGCTCTAGCCATAGCAAAAAAATGTATTATGTTAACCTGGAAATTGGAAGGTAATTTGAAAATACAACAATGGTATATAGAAATGAATAAATGTATTCCATTAGAAAAAATAACATATAGTTTAAGAAATAATATTGAAATATTTGAACAAATATGGGAGCCTTACATGAAACACAATAGAGAAAACCTACCGGGGACATTCACTACCTAAATTAACGAAAGGAGAAGGAAATGAAAAGAATTGACTCAGTGGAATTTCTTGTTTATTTTTATTGAATGACAACATTGTTTGACTGGTTTAATGTATCTTAGATTTTGTACTTTAAATGGATGGGGGAGGGAGGTAGGGAGGGTGGGATGGTGGGGGGGGGAGAAAATGACACTATATATTTGAAAAGGGAAATGTATGTATCATGGTCAATGTGGTTTATGGTGTGAAAAATAAAAAATTTAAAAAAAAGGCCAATGTTGCTTTGCCTGCCTTGACCTTTGTTACTCTTTACATCAACTTGTTCAAAACCGGATCCAGACAAAAATGAAGACCCCTCTAATCAGGATGTTTTCTCTATCCTCCCCCAATTTCAAAAAGACA
Organism: Narcine bancroftii; assembly: GCF_036971445.1. Taxonomy (NCBI): domain Eukaryota; kingdom Metazoa; phylum Chordata; class Chondrichthyes; order Torpediniformes; family Narcinidae; genus Narcine; species Narcine bancroftii. The sequence continues at coordinate 166,494,901 of NC_091471.1, forward strand.
TCTTGTATAAATTTCTCATCATTGAAATTTGGGGCATATATATTCAACAAGGTCCAGGATTCTGAATATATCTGACAGTATACCATTACATACCTTCCTTCTTTATCTCATGACCACACTCTCCACCCTCACTGGAACATTCTTCCCTATCAAAATTGCTACTCCCCTTGCCTTGGAAATAAAAGAATATGAAATTTTTTAGTCCACCCATCCTCTTTTTAAGTTCTGATGTTCTCTTTCTGTAAGGTGTGTCTCCTGGAGAAAGGTTATATCTACTTTCATTTTTTTGATGTGTGCCAAGACTCTCTTCCTCTTTACTTCCCCATTTAGTTTGGTAACATTATAACTCAGGTATTTGATTGTATTAATCATTGCCCCGGAGATCCTCACCACATTTCTGCTCCCCTCGCTCCCCTTCCACCCCTGTCCAGAGCCCATCTCAGGGAAGGATCCCCCTGCAGCTTAAAGGGTTTTCAAACCACCTTTGCCCCTATAATCACACCTGGATCCTAGGAGGCCTACTCAGTTGCTGCAGCTTAAAAGGGCCTAGTGATTAGACTACTATATGTACCACCTATCTTGGACAATCGTGGACATGCTGTGGAGAGAAGTTAACAGCGCTTTCAAGTGAAACAGGATAGACTGCTGTAAATTTCATCCAGCTCTTCTCCACTACAGATGAAACTGAACTGCATGACACCACTCCCTTTTCTCTTTGGATCACTATTGGAATGTGTACAATGAGCCTGATGAAAATATGGAAGATGGAGACAATGTAGTAAATACAATGTGTTTGCAAACGTGTGTTAACAGAACAGATTTTGAAATTAATGTGAAATCTGTGCGGTGATACAGAAGGAGACCATTTGCCCATCATTTCCATGACAGCATTCTGTGGTTCAATTCTCATCAGCTGTATTCACCCTCTGATTTCCCAATGCTCCTGTAACTTATTCTCTTTCACACATGCCCATTCAATACCCTTTTGATTCTTCTTTCCATTAAAATACAGTGAGTTAAAATGGCCAATCAACATATCTGCACGCCATCAGAATTTGGGAGAAAATGGATGCACCTGGAGAATATTTCACACTGTCACAAATAGAACATAATGCTCTGAGGACAGATTGAACCTGGAGATGCAAGACAACAGCACTAAAAGCTTAGCCACCACATGGTTGCCGATTTGGTTAGAACAGTCACTGTATACAAGGGGAAAATTGCATCAACCCCTCTACACCCCAGTAAAATGTTTAACAGTATCTTCTGTAAATATGTATTTTTAAATTGTTTTTAAGTTTTATTCATTAATTATTATGTTTCAACATGTGAATCATAATTTAATAAATAAAATATTTTAAAAACAGTATCTTCTGTTAGATTTTTATGATATCATCAAACACTAGAGGACAAGCATTTAAGGTGAGGGAGGGGAAATTTAAAGGAGATGTGCAGGACTTTTTTTTACACATGGACTGATGGATTGCCAGGTATAAGTGTGGAAGCAGATAAAATAGCAACATGCAAGAGGCTTCAAGGCAGACATATGAATATGAAGGGATAGCAATCATGTTTAACCAGTAAAATTTTAATTTAATTTGGACATCATGTTTGGCACAGACATGTAGGCGGAAGAACCTGTTCTTGGGCTGTGCTGTCCTGTTTGTATAAAAACATTGTATATACTCAACAAGCAATATTTTTGATTGATTATCTTTTATCAATCATTGATTGATAAAAAGTTAATCAATGTTAAAAGCTTATGGTAATCTAGTCAAATAAAGTGGAGCAGGACAAGCACTTTGAGCTGACCGTTTTTTTTTGCTGTGCTGTAAATTATAATGGACTTTACTTATTCAGTCATAATGTATGAGCAAAGACAATGGCTGAGCTTTTGGTGAATTAAATGTGCACACAAACACTCCTCAATAAGCAGGGTGATAGCAGCTGACTGACTCACTTGTTTTTATATTCTGTCCAGCATAGCATGATGAGTTTCCTCCACTACAAAATAGTGCAATGGGATCTTTTATGCCTTTCTGTGGAGGAAATAATGAATACTGACAGCAGGGTTAATGCAACGCTGTTAGTGTGCCAGTGACCTGGGTTCAAAACCAGCACTGTTGTTTGTGCTCCGGTATCCTTGCACCCTTCAAAAGGTAGCAGAGTTGAAGATTCATTGGGGCATTTGGCAGCACAGGCTCTGGGGCTGGAAGGGCCTGATACAGTACTTGGAAGGGCCTGATACTGTACTGTGGAAGGGCCTGATACTGTGCTGTGGAAGGGCCTGATACTGTGCTGTGGAAGGGCCTGATACTGTGCTGTGGAAGGGCCTTATACTGTGCTGTGGAAGGCTCTGATACTGTGCTGTGGAAGGGCCTTATACTGTGCTGTGGAAGGGCCTGATACTGTGCTGTTGAAGGGCTTGATACTGTACTGTGGAAGGGCCTGATACTGTACTGTGGAAGGGCCTGATACTGTACTGTGGAAGGGCCTGATACTGTACTGTGGAAGGGCCTGATACTGTACTGTGGAAGGGCCTGATACTGTACTGTGGAAGGGCCTGATACTGTACTGTGGAAGGGCCTGATACTGTACTGTGGAAGGGCCTGATACTGTACGGTGGAAGGGCCTGATACTGTGCTGTGGAAGGCTCTGATACTGTGCTGTGGAAGGCTCTGATACTACGCTGTGGAAGGCTCTGATACTGTACTGTGGAAGGGCCTGATACTGTGCTGTGGAAGGGCCTGATAATGTGCTGTGGAAGGCCTGATACTGTGCTGTGGAAGGGCCTGATACTGTGCTGTGGAAGGGCCTGATACTGTACTGTGGAAGGGCCTGATACTGTACTGTGGAAGGGCCTGATACTGTACTGTGGAAGAGCCTGATACTATGCTGTGGAAGGGCCTGATACTGTACTGTGGAAGGGCCTGATACTGTACTGTGGAAGGGCCTGATACTGTGCTGTGGAAGGTCCTGATACTGTACTGTGGAAGAGCCTGATACTGTACTGTGGAAGGGCCTGATACTGTGCTGTGGAAGGGCCTGATACTGTGCTATGGAAGTGCCTGATACTGTGCTGTGGAAGGCCTGATATTGTGCTGTGGAAGGGCCTGATACTGTACTGTGGAAGAGCCTGATACTGTGCTGTGGAAGGCCTGATTCTGTGCTGTGGAAGGGCCTGATACTGTACTGTGGAAGGGCCTGATACTGTGCTGTGGAAGGTCCTGATACTGTACTGTGGAAGGGCCTGATACTGTACTGTGGAAGGGCCTGATACTGTACTGTGGAAGGGCCTGATACTGTGCTGTGGAAGGGCCTGATACTGTGCTGTGGAAGGGCCTGATACTGTACTGTGGAAGGGCCTGATACTGTACTGTGGAAGGGCCTGATACTGTACTGTGGAAGGGCCTGATACTGTGCTGTGGAAGGGCCTTATTCTGTGCTGTGGAAGGCTCTGATACTGTGCTGTGGAAGGGCCTTATACTGTGCTGTGGAAGGGCCTGATACTGTACTGTGGAAGGGCTTGATACTGTGCTGTGGAAGGGCCTTATACTGTGCTGTGGAAGGGCCTGATACTGTACTGTGGAAGGGCCTTATATTGTGGAAGGGCCTGATACTGTACTGTGGAAGGGCCTGATACTGTACTGTGGAAGGGCCTGATACTTTACTGTGGAAGGGCCTGATACTGTATCGTGGAAGGGCCTGATACTGTACTGTGGAAGGGCCTGATACTGTACTGTGGAAGGGCCTGATACTGTGCTGTGGAAGGCTCTGATACTGTGCTGTGGAAAGCTATGATACTGTACTGTGGAAGGGCCTGATACTGTACTGTGGAAGGGCCTGATACTGTGCTGTGGAAGGGCCTGATACTGTACTGTGGAAGGGCCTGATACTGTACTGTGGAAGGGCCTGATACTGTACTGTAGAAGGGCCTGATAATGTGCTGTGGAAGGTCCTGATACTGTGCTGTGGAAGGTCCTGATACTGTACTGTGGAAGGTCCTGATACTGTGCTGTGGAAGGGCCTGATACTGTGCTGTGGAAGGGCCTGATACTGTGCTGTGGAAGGGCCTGATACTGTACTGTGGAAGGGCCTGATACTGAACTGTGGAAGGGCCTGATACTATGCTGTGGAAGGGCCTGATACTGTGCTGTGGAAGGGCCTGATACTGTACTGTGGAAGGGCCTGATACTATGCTGTGGAAGGGCCTGATACTGTGCTGTGGAAGGGCCTGATACTGTACTGTGGAAGGGCCTGATACTGTGCTGTGGAAGGGCCTGATACTGTACTGTGGAAGGGCCTGATACTGTGCTGTGTAAGGGCCTGATACTGTACTGTGGAAGGGCCTGATACTGTGCTGTGGAAGGGCCTGATACTGTACTGTGGAAGGGCCTGATACTGTACTGTAGAAGGGCCTGATACTGTGCTGTGGAAGGGCCTGATACTGTGCTGTATGCCAAAATTTAAATTAAATAACCCAAAAGCTGGTACTTCTGGCATTGTCACATTCATGTCAGTCTAATCTGAACCCCAGGAGTAGGATTGGAAGTGTTAGAAACAGAAGTACCTTTAAAGAAATTGCTTGAGACAAAAATTGAGAACAAAGAACATTTATTACAACAACAATGCAAAGTTGGGTGCCTCCCCTTAACCTGGGAATACACACATACACTGGGGCTCACCCAACTTTTATACAGTGAATTTCAGTATCAGAATACCCTCCCCCTTACATTCTTCTGCCCCCTGGATGGGTTTGGCATAGGCAATCCTTTCTGCCTAGGAGCAGTTTCAGTGGACTTGGAGGACCAGGTGGTATCCTGTAGGTGTCTTCTCATGTCATTATCCCCATTGTCCTTATTCACAACCTTGTCCTTATCCCCATTCACACCTTTCCATCTCACAGTCCCTTCATATGCAGGGTTCGCTAATCCTGTCTAGGGTTTACTAGTTAAATATGCATAACTTGATAAATCTGTGTATGGCTCACTAATTATATATGTAGAACTTGCTAATACTGTCTAAGGTTTTCTAATTATTTATGCAAGCCTTGCTAATTCTATCTGGGGCTTGGAGACCCTTATCTCGTTCAGACTAACTTTACTTGTATCAATTGTCTGTCCTTATCTCCTTCATTCAGTGAACTTGCTGCTTCTGTCTGAAGGGCTCGGAGATTCTTATCTTACTCAGCTTCCTGGCTTCATTCATTTACTTATGCATCTATTTTATTTTATTTTCTTCATGTTCATATTGCAATATCAGTTTTTCTCATCTCTCACAGAAGCATGAACTTTTGATGCAGAGGCATGGCTCTTTTCATTGTGACAGCTTGGTTTCGATTTCCAGAAAAACACTATTTGGAGCTCTGCCAGAGCAATGAAACTAAAACTGGAAGCATCTCAGAATGATGAAATGAAACTGAAACTGGAAATGAAGAATAAAACTGGGTGAAATCAGAAGGGAAACACAATTACAGAATAGGTCACATACGAACAGGAAACACTGTCAATTAAAGAAATCAGACATAGCTCCATCATTCTTTAAAGATTCATCAATCAGCAAGAATGTGTTCACAAAGGCTGATCTACCAGCGTTCTTACACAAATAGAATCTTTCAGTGCAGAAGGAAATTGTTGAAATTATGATGTTTATATCAGCTGTTTCAGTCTCTGACTCCTTTGCCCAGTCATTTTTTGTTTTGTTACTTAACCTCATGTAAATTACTGTTGGATCTGCTTACAGCCCACATATCACACATCATAACAACTCTCTCCAAAGTTTGTTTTCTTCCATTTCCTTCCTGTCTTTTTTACTAATCTTCCAAAAGAATCAGTGGCACTCAGTTGGAAGCTATTTTCCTATATTAGCTCATCTAAACCTCTCAAGAAAGGATTAAACAGCATCTATGGAGGCAAAAGAACGATTGATATTTTGGGCTGAGACCCTGCATCAGGACTGAGGAAAGATGGTCAGAATATAGGAGTGGGGGAAGGACGAGACAGGAGCTGGTTTGTGATCGGTGGAACAAAGTGAGGAGGGCAGTGATGGGTGGATGGATCCAGGTGGGGGAGTGTTGGAAGGATGGGAAAGGTGAGCAAGGGAGAGTCAGCTGGTGAGTGTGGGAAAGGATCATGGTGGGGTGGGGGAGGGGGTTGGAGTAGGTGAGCTGAATTGAGAAAACTACATTACAGGGCTGGCTAAGTGGAATATGCCGTGTTGACCTCATTTGCACTTGAGAGAAGGCTGAAGAGAGACAAGTTGGAGTGGGAATGGGAAGGAGAGTTGAAATGACATGCAAACAGAGTTTCCCGCAACTGCACTCACTTCTTTCTTCTTTTGGGAATGTAATTGGATTTCAGCAGCTATTGAAGATTTTTGAATTTAATGAAGAAATAAATTGTATTAATCTAGGATTATGTTAGAACCTCTTCCCATATTACAGTTGGAAGCATTCTTTCAAACTGCATGATAAAGAAAAAGTTAATGTGTAGAAAATTCCTAACAAGAAACGTCAGGTGTATAATTCAAATGGTGGACAGAATGATAGTATAATGGTTAAATTGCCCAGATATACCACATCGTCAAGAGGACTGGATTAATAATCAGCGATACGAGTTAAAACGTAACTTGAAAATTGGAGTATATAAATTCAATGAATGAATTTTATCTGTAATGTGTATATAGTTTTTAATTGTTCCGAGTTATGTGACCATAAAATAACCAGATTCCCAATAAAAACACAATTGTTTTAATAATGTAATTTAGTGAATAATTTATGGTATAAGTTGTCTAGGGAGGGGTACCACCTCTGGTGGGGAGAGGGCTCATCCACCTTTGGTCCCTACCTGATGCTCGGCTCTCATCTGTGGCTCCAAGCAGCTGTAGAACGCACAGCGGCCACACCCTGGTAAACCATCTTGGCAGATGAGCTAAACCAGGTGAGGGTAGCCGATGGGTCTTGACCCTTGGTGAGCTAGGATATTTATCTATCCCAGCATGTAAAGTCTAGCTCTGGCAGATTGTGCAGGAGACTGATTAATGGTCCAACTGTCAAGAAGGCAGACCCAGCAGGCATTGTGGAGCACTAAGAGCATGACATGACATTTAGACGTCCTAGTCATTCAATGCAGCAGAGAGGTCTCCAGCTGTAATGGTTATCTGTGCCATTGGATCAATGCCATTTGCCAAGAGAGTGGGATCGCCCCTGTGCAATGGCTGTTCCACTTAAAACTCCATCACGCACAGGTTTCTGTTGTGTGATTCACAGAAGGAGGCCTCTAGGCAAGCACTATAAAGATGCTGTGAAGGAAACCCTACGCTACTGTGGAGAAGAGAACAAGAGGTTCAGCCAAGAGGACTCAAAGTTGCGGCAGCTGACTGGTCTCATTGGCAAGCCCTGTGTGATGAAGCCTATACCAATTTCAAAGACAGGCGCTGCAACAAAAAAAAACTGGTGGAAGGCCGTGAATGGCATCGTAGAGCAGCAGCTACAAATATTGCAGCAATGGACTTCCAGTTCCCCCATCATGTTAAGCATTGTGCTTCCAGACTGGAACTGCAAAGTTACCTTCAAGTCCACAAATGAACTGCACAAATGGGGGGGTGGCTTGGGAGGAGGGAGGGGGGAGGGAGAAAAAGTCACTGTAAATGTGTGGAAAAGAAAAAGTGTATATCATGGCTATTGTGATTTATGGTGTGAAAAAAAAAAAAAAAAAAAAAAAAAAAAAAAAAAAAAAAAAAAAAAAAAAAAAAAAAAAGTCCACAAATGAACTGCACAACAACGTGTTTTCTTCAAACCAGATGACCAATATGTTACCATCATCCAGTTCGGCTTTTCATGTGTCCAGACTGGCCAATGTGGAAAACTCTTACCTGTCTGATATCCCATTTGATGTACTTAATTTAGAGATACACCACGGTAACAGGCCCTTCCAGCCCATGAACTTGCACTGCCCAAATATACCCATGTGACCAATTGGGAACATGAGAAGAAACTGGAGCACTGGAAAAAGCCCATGGGGAGAATGTACAAACTCATAGGAACATAGGAAGTAGGAACAGGAATAGGCCATAAAAGGCCCATCGAGCCTGCTCCACCATTCAATACGATCATGACTGATCTAATTTATGACCTAACTCCACCTACCTACCTTCTCCCCATATCCCCTAATTTCTCTATCATGTAAAAATTTATCTAATCAAATTTTAAATATGTTGAATGAAGCCACCTCAACCACTTCCCTGGTTAGAGAATTCCAAACATTCACTACTCTCTGGGAAAAACTATTTTTCCTCATCTCTGTCTGAAATCTACTTCCCCGAACCTTGAGACTGTGTCCTCTAATTTTAGTTTCCCCAGCCAGCTCAAAAAACCTTCCTCCATCTATCCTTTCCATACCCTTCATAATCCTATATGTTTCTATAAGATCTCCTCTCATTCTTCTGAACTCAAATGAATACAATCCTAGATGATTTAATCTTTCATCATAAGTCAACCCCTTCATCCCAGGGATCAACCTAGTAAACCTCCTCTGGACCGTCTCCAAAGCCAGTATATCCTTCCTCAAATCTGGAGACCAGAACTGGACACAGTACTCCAGGTGCGGTCTCACCAGTACCTTATACAGTTACAACATTACCTCCCTACTCCTGAATTCAGTTCCTCTAGCGATGAAGGCCAACATTCCATTTGCCTTCTTAATAACCTGCTGCACCTGCAACTTAACTTTTTGTGATTCATGCACAAACACTCCCAAGTCCCTCTGCACAACAGCATGCTGTAGTTTTTCACCCTTTAGCTTTTCACTACTAACAGACAGCACTGGTTTCGAACCCGGGTAGCTGCCACTGTAACCGCCAAACTAACTGTGCCATTAGAATGCTGCTGCATCAACAGTACACCTGGAATCAACTCAGTCAGCAAATTCAGTCACAGTGAAATCACTCACCAACCCAAACAATGTGAAATTTCTTTCACAAACATCTAAGGACTGACTGGTCTCCACATTTGGAGAGTCCAAATACACAGCATCTTGGCTCACAAGATTTCTATCTCTTCCTGAAGTTCTTCAGTCTCTAAAATTTGTGGGATCCATTGTTTTAGGAGTCCTTTTATGTCCGTACCTTCCACACCTTTCAGGCCCACTATTTTTATATTATTACGTCTACTAAAGTTTTCAAGAATGTCAATTTTCTGGGCCAATATATCCTGTGTCTTCGTGACCTCTTTATTCTTTGCTTCTGCTTTTACCTTTAAAGGAGTCATTTCCATTTCCACACATTTCACTCTCTCTTCTACTACTTCACATTGTTTTTTCATATCCATTATTACATTTTCCATTCGTTGAATTTTTGTATCTGCTTCTAATACACATTCTGTATTGACTTTAATCTCTGACATCTAAGTTTCCATCAGCACTCTCACTGGTACTTTACGTCTACCATTTGTTTTTTAGCTTTTACCTTTAATTTTCTTCTGCATCCTTCTTGTCTTTTCCAAATCTTATGTATCTTGCTCCATGCCTTCACTTGTTGTGAAGTCTGCTTCTAGGGCCATTTCTCCTGTATTGCTCTTTATTGGGGTTGCAGCAACTTGCTCTCCTCAGTGTCTTGCTTGGAATGTGCGTTGGCATTCCTCGTTCCGTCTCCGTCAGCCATTGTTGGAGCCCACCCTGCAGCATTTTGCCCCGATGCTGCTCACCTGCTGGCCTCGCAGCTCGGGCTGTCATGCCCAGAGGAGATCCCGGTTCCGGAGTGCAGGTAAGGCCTTCTATTTTGTTTTCTGCCAATTTCTTCGGTTCTTCTTTGCTATTCGATGCGACTCTTTCTTTCTTTGGAGCTATCTTCTTTCTTCAATGTTTTAATGTTGATTCCTAAACATTTTAACTTACAGCTTTAATTTTTTTTTCACCTTTTCAACTATTCTCTGGAGAAGGCTGTTTCCACTGGCTACTCCATTACCCAACCACCTCCCACACAACCGCAAGTAGTTCTCACAAAGTCATGTTTGTCCGGGGGAAGGTGCGCCTTATCACCCGTACTTGTGGAACCTGGGCCTTTGGGTATGACACAGCACCAATTTCTGTGGGCCTTGCACCTTGCTGTTTTGCACGCCATAGAACGTCTGCATGGGCAGCCACTGTTTGAAGGTTATCAAAGACCTCGTCAGCCAACATAAGATGGATGTCCTCTGGTATTTTCTCTAAAAACAACTGTTTGAAGAGCCAGCAAGGCCTATGGTCTTCAGCCAGTGCCAACATGTCATTCATTAACTCCGAAGGGGTGTGGTCCCCAAGCCATTGATAAAGTGCAGCTTGCTTGCACTGTGAGAAATTGTAAATCCGGAGGAAGGCTTTTAGGGCTTTGTACTTGCCAAGAGCTGGTGGGTCCCAAAAGAAATCCATGAATTGACCAGTCGTATCCTGGTCGAGGGTACTTACTACATGATAGCACTTAGTGGCATCCCTTTCTTTCCTGCAAATGTGGAACTGCACCTCAGCTTGCCCGAACCAAACTTCAGGTTGAGTGGTCCAAAAGACAGGCAGTTTGAGTGAAACCACTGCGTTGTCCATGTTGGGTCCAAAATCTGTTTGGGCCCATCAGGGTCACCAATGTAGCAACTGTGTCACAGTGTGAAATGAAGAACGAGTAAATGATCAGACGTAGTCGAGTCAAAGATCAGTAAAAGTCATTTACTCAGTCACAAGCAGCTTTTTAAAATCCCGGGCGTTCCAAATGACATCATTGCCTTGTGACATCATGATGTCACTCAGAACCTCCTGAGCCTGTACGATTAAGACTCCAGTCAGCTGCTACTCTATCAGAGAAATTCTCAAGGAGGAGCAAGGATGTTCAGCAAATTACATCATGTGTTCTGCAAATCAGTCCGTAGGAATGACTATTCTGCACACCACTAATTCTGCACTATTACACCCTCAGAGCAGAGCCTGCAGGTTTATGGAGGAGCACAGAAACCATATTTCCACAATTAACTGAGCCATAAGATATGATAAGTTTTACAATAATTGCACTATCCTTTAACCACAAATTCCAGGCCAACATCCCCTGAAAAGGGAAGTGAAAATGAAATCATTAAATGCAGGCATCCTCCATTTTATTAAAGTGCCTGGGTTCTGGAAAAACTGTATTGTTTGAAAAGGTGTATTGTGAAAAGTACAGCTTTTGTACGAGGTACCAATTACTACAGATGTTAGGAAATTATCCCAGAGATGAGGGGATGAGGAGCTATCGATGGCTCAGGGCCTGTACTCACTAGAGTTTCAAAAGATGAGGGGGATATCATTGAAAAAATGCTGAAATTTGAATGGATTGGAGAGTGGGCACAGAGAAGATGTTTCCAGTAGTGGGAGAGTCTGGGACCAGAGAGCCCAAAATAAAAGTACATCACTTTAGAACAAAGATGAGGAGAAATGTCTTGCTCAGCTAGAGACAGCTGCAGTCAGCCATGGAAGCTGTTATTGGGTAAATTTAAGTGGGTGATTATGTCTCAAACATTATGGGGAGAGGGCAGGAAAATGGGGTTGAAAGGGAAGAATGTATCAGCCATGATTCAAATAGCAGAGCAGACTCGATGGGCCCAATGGCCTAATTCTGTCCGAACATAAGACAGTAAATCAGAAGGCAATCACTTCTCTCGAAGGAAGTATGCCAATCAAAACTTACCACATGGAAGAGGGAGAGGTCTCCCACATAAAACAGTTTTGTTTAATTAATTGATCCCCTTCCTGTTAAATTCCACATTTCAGTTTTGAAGGCACTTTGCCAATGCATCTTCATAGAGAATCAAACCTTCATTACGTTACTGGTCATATTTATATAACCATATAACAATTACAGTACAGAAACAGACCATATCTACCCTTCTAGTCCACACTGATTTAAGTGAATTCCACAAGTACCACCTACCTGCAAACCTCCAAATCTCCCTCACAATCCATGTCCTCATCCAAACTCCTCTTAAATGACAAAATTGACCCTGCTGCAACCATCTCTTCCGGAAGCTCATTCCACTCAGCCATCACTCTCTATTTTTTTGCCCCCTAACCCTTAACTTATGACCCCTCGCTCCAATCTCTCCTCCCCTCAAGGGGAAGAGCCTATTCACATCTACTCTATCTATTCCCCTCGTAATTATATATACCTCTCTATCAAATCCCCCCCCTCAACCTTCTACACTCCAATGCAGTGGTTCTCAACCTTTTTCTTTCCACTCACGTCCCACTTTAAGTCATCCCTACGCCATCGGTGCTCTGTGATGAGTAAGGGATTGCTTAAGGTGGGATGTGGGTGGGAAGGTTGAGAATCACTGCTCTAGACCCAATTGTTACTGAAATATTTTGCATGAGAAAAATTGTCATTGGCCCATTTATCTTTGGAGTTCTGAAACCGTGCACATAACGAGTCAATGAGGTACGATTGAAACAGTGGTTTTCAAACTTTTTCTTTCCACCCACACCCCACCTTAAGCAAGCCCTTACTAATCACAGCACAGCGATGGCATAGGGATTACTTAAAATGGGATGTGAGTGGAAAGAAAAGGGTTACTGCTCCAATGAATAAAGACCCAGCCTTTCTCTGTATTTTCGATACAAATTCCCCCACTCCCTCATTGTCGCGCTCATTCTTTAAGTGAATTCCCGTAAAACTCGCGAGTTTGGGTGCATTGACAAGGTAAACAAAAGAAAATGTATTTATTTTATGACAATGAATGGAATTGGAATCTTAACTCCCGCTCAGAAGGGACGACGTGTCGCCCAATCGGACAGGGACTTCCCCCGCTGTCGGACGTCACTGGTGGACAGTGATGGTCGAGGGGCGGGCCGGAGTGACTCCTTCATAACCAGGCGCGACGCCGACTTGCCAGGTTTGTTTCCGAAGTCGGATGGTTTACTCCTGATTGCATCTTCCGCCGCCTCCCGTGTGTCTGCAGCGAGGCTCGTTGTTTGAAGGGAGATGTATTGGTGGCAGCCAGGGCTGCAGCCTGAACTCTTCCCCAAGTTCAGGGGCGAGCAGATGCGGCACGTTACCTGCGGGGATGGATTCACGGTTCTCGTCCTGGAGAGCGGGAAGGTCTGGCAGAAAGTCGATGCAAAGAAAACGCGATACGGTGAGGAAAGTATCCCGATATTTTGTATCGAACTGAAGACCGGGTTCCGTGCGGTGAATCCCGGTTCTCCTCAGCGCCGGGCTGAGTGTCCCAAGCCATTAGAATTCGTGCATTGGTTTTGGTGCCGGGTACGCATTCTGGCCGCTTGGGCTTTAACTTGACGTTGGTGAGTTTCGGTTTTGTTTCCCCCATCAGTGACAGTAGCCGTGCACTGAGCAGAGGAGCGGGCCGTGTGAAACTCGCTCTCTGTCAAACGGGAGCTTTGCCTGGCTGCAGAGCCTTTTATTGTAGCGAACAGACACTGGACAACAATTTGTTTCCCCCCAAATAGGATTGTTTCCTGAAAAGGGAATTGTGATAGACAACTTCAAGCTGATCACAAAGAATTTCAGATTTGCTGCATCATGTAGGAAGTTGGAGAAACATTAAATATGATTGAATTCAGCATTTAGTGTATATCAGTCATGAACACATCGCAGGACATTGATGCTGTTGTTAACACTCACTATGCTATTTATTGCCGGAAGAATGTGAGCTTTAACGCAAGTTCAATCTATAATCATTGTAATGCACAACATCAGTATATGTGAGCTACTTTTATAGCCTGTCTGAATCTATTCTGACTGAGCATGCCCAGAGCTAAGACAACATTACCACCTGCAGTGAGTGCATGCCCAGGCATGCTTGGCCTGACCAAAACAGCTTGCTTTGTAGGCAATTTAATAATAGACTAAATATGACAAGAAATCATAAAATAGGGTTTTTTTTTAAATGGTATGTGATAGGATTTTTTTAAAGGTTATTTTTGAGATCAGCAGCCAAAATTATTCAGAAAGAAAAATCTTTGTTGTCCAGAGTAATCAATTTCAAAGGCCTATTTTGGGGAATTGCAGCAGGGGAGGATAGGTGAATTGACAAAGCACATGCAAAGAGCTGCCAGTGGCAGCAGGAAGAAGTTTCAAATTCACTTTAAAAAAAAAAATCCATCAATGCTGGAAATCTTCTGCAAAAAGAGGCAAATGCTGGAAATACTCAGCATGTCAGGCAGTATCTTTGGAGGATCAATGTTTCAGGTCAGAGAGCCCTCATCAAGTTTCAGGTGATTTCATTGAAGATATTTGCTGGAAGAGAGCAGTTCCACCCTACGAATCTGAACCTGGGCCCCAGCCACAGACTCATTCTCCGAATCACTCTCCATGAATCCCTCATTGTGAACATTTCAAGTATAGAGCAGAGATTTCTAGACATCCTCTAAACCAGTTGTTTTCAAACTTTCCTTTTCCACTCACATACTTCCTTAAGTAATCCCTAAATTATAGATACTTTGTGAATTGGTTTTTTTTAAATAATTTTTTATTTTTCACACCATAAACCACATTAACCATGATACATACTTTTTCCTTTTCAAATATATACAATGCCATTTTCTCCCCTCCCATCCCACCCTCCCTACCTCCCCCCTCCCGTCCATTTAAAGTACAAAATCTAGGATACATTAAACCAGTCAAACAATGTTGTCATTCAATAAAAATAAACAAGAAATTTCACTGAGTCAATTCTTTTCATTTCCTTCTCCTTTCGTTAATTTAGGTAGTGAATGTCTCCGGTAGATTTTCGCTATTGAGTTTCATCTAAGGCTCCCATATTTGTTCAAATATTTCAATATTATTTCTTAAACTATATGTTATTTTTTCTAATGGAATACATTTATTCATTTCTATATACCATTGTTGTATTTTCAAATTATCTTCCGATTTCCAGGTTAACATAATACATTTTTTTGCTACGGCTAGAGCTATCTTAACAAATCTTTTTTGTGCATCATCCAAATCAATTCCAAATTCTTTGTTTTTTATGTTACTTAGGAGGAAGATCTCTGGATTCTTTGGTATATTGTTTTCTGTAATTTTATTTAATATTTGGTTTAGATCTTCCCAAAATTTTTCTACTTTCTCACATGTCCAGATTGCATGAATTGTTGTTCCCATTTCTTTTTTACATCGAAAACATCTATCAGATACTGTTGGGTCCCATTTATTTAACTTTTGAGGTGTAATGTATAGCCTGTGTATCCAGTTATATTGTATCATACGTAACCTCGTATTTATTGTATTTCTCATCGTTCCAGAACATAATTTCTCCCATGTTTCCTTTTTTATCTTTATATTTAAATCTTGTTCCCATTTTTGTTTAGTTTTACCATTTGTTTCCTCATTCTCCTTTTCTTGCAGTTTAATATACATATTTGTTATAAATCTTTTGATTATCATTGTATCTGTAATCACATATTCAAAGTTACTTCCCTCTGGTAACCTCAGACTACTTCCTAATTTGTCCTTCAAGTAGGATCTCAATTGGTAATATGCCAGCACTGTATCTTGAGTTATATTGTATTTATCTTTCATTTGTTCAAAGGATAATAATCTATTTCCTGAAAAACAATTTTCTATTCTTTTGATCCCTTTTTTCTCCCATTCTCTAAAGGAAAGGTTATCTATTGTAAAAGGGAGTAACTTATTTTGCGTCAATATTAGTTTTGGTAATTGATAATTTGTTTTATTTCTTTCTACATGAACCTTCTTCCAAATATTGAGTAGATGATGTAATACTGGAGAACTTCTATGTTGTACCAATTTTTCATCCCATTTATATAATATGTGTTCAGGTATCTTTTCCCCTATTTTATCTAATTCTAATCTAGTCCAATCTGGCTTTTCCCTTGTTTGATAAAAATCTGATAGGTATCTTAATTGTGCGGCTCTATAATAATTTTTAAAATTTGTCAGTTGTAAGCCTCCTTACCATTCTGTTAATTTATCTAGTGCTATCCTCGGTTTCCCCCCTTTCCATAAAAATTTCCTTATTATTTTCTTTAACTCCTTGAAGAATTTCTCTGTCAAGTGTATTGGCAATGCCTGAAATAGGTATAATATCCTTGGAAAAATGTTCACTTTAATACAGTTTATCCTTCCTATTAGTGTTAGTGGTAAATCTTTCCAATGCGGTAAATCTTTCCAATGCTCTAAATCGTCCTGTAATTTTTTCATTAGTGGATAATAATTGAGTTTATATAGTTGGCCGAGATTTTTATTTATTTGTATACCTAGGTATCTTATTGCTTGCATTTGCCATCTGAATGGTGATTCCTTCTTAAATTTTGAGAAATCCGCATTATTCATAGGCATTGCTTCACTTTTATTTACGTTAATCTTGTAACCCGACACTTCTCCATATTCCTTCAATTTCTTATAGATACTTTGTGAATTGTTACTGAAATACTTTGCTTGAGAAAAATTGTCATTGGCCCTTTTCCTTTGGACTTATGAAACCGTGCACTTAATGAGTTAATTAGGTACAATTAAAACAGTGGGTTTCAAACTTTTTCTTTCCACTCACATAAGTAATCCCTTACCAATCACAACACCTATGGCATTGACAAGATAGTTTAATTTTTTCCCCATTCCACACTGAGCACTCTTTCTTCAGCCTCCTTCACTGCTAGAATGAGGCCATATGCAAGCTAGAAGAATAGCACTTCATATTCAACTGTTGTGACTGAAGAATCCGAGTCACTGGAGACCAAAAGCTAATAAATGTAAAAGGTTTTATTCAATAAGGCACTGAGTGGGAGATCTTCTTGGTAGAAGCCCCAAACATTGCAAGGTCCTTTACACTCTTAAGAATATCAACTGAGGATATATTTTACAGACATATGATTCCATATAATTACAAACATATTCAAAACAGAAGTAGGCAGAGAATCACATAATGGAATCAAATTCACGTAGCCCATTGTTTTGCATCTGGAAATATGGTTCCAATGCTCTGTAATCAGATAAAGATTGCTTTTGGTGAAGATGGGGTTTTTGAATGATTGAACATCAATTAACACATAATAATGAGATGTTTGAGGGACTCTGTAGTCCAGGCAGCATCCATACAGTGATGGTCAGTTAACATTTCAGATCAAGACCCTCTATCAAGACTTGGGAGAGAGTCGATAAAAACATTGACTGACCGTTTCCACCCATGGATACTGACTGACCCAATAAGTCCTTCCAGCCTCTTATTATTTGGTCCAGATTCCAGTATTTGTAGTTTTTGTGCTCATAGTGCTTGGACACCCCCTGCATATCCCCTCCTTGGATTCTGGACAGAAAGAAGTCCTAGAGAGGGAAAACATTAAGGAGATTTCATTGAAGTAAGAAAACAAAATATCCTCCACTAAGGGTCCCCTTCCCAATGATGAGGCTACCATGTCCCTACATGAACGTACATCTGAAGTATCTATCGTCAAACCTATCTACACGAACCTCACAGTGATGGAAAGAAAACATCAATAAAACAGGCATGTGACCAAAACCTCATCTTAGATACACTGTGTCTGTCCTCTTGATGCTTTCAACCAGTGTTTGAAGATGATGGCCTTGTCCTTCATGGAACTTGGCTATTTTTCTTCCCTATAAACTCAATGCATCCTTATCTTTGCCTACTTGGTCTCTCAACAACATTAAAACTACAAAGTATGGCTGTCAGTAGGTACTGCGGGGTAAGCTGGGTCACTTAATTTGTTTGAGGTTAACCTTCTCTGCCATGATAGAGGATGGTCCAGCTCACATTGATCACAAGTCTCTTGGCAGGACCCTTTGAATATCTACAGAAAAGTTGAGGTAAGTTTATTTCTGAATGTCTGTAAAGGTCTCACTCCAATGGCATCCCCTCCTGGCATGTTCTTTAGCCAACTGTTCCCACCTCTTCAAGTTCATGTGGTGTGTGTTTATTCCCATCCAATCTAGAGTGACTGTTATAATCTCTTGAATGGCCTTAGAAAATCACAGATATTCCACATCCACTAGTTACTCCTCTTCTGCTTGTTGCTATCTCAAAAAACAATAACAGATTTGCAAAACATGATGTCTCTTTCATAAATCCACATGGTTTCTACTCAATCCTGTTATTTCTGTTCACTTTTCCACTTGGTTTATAATAAATTGCATTGCTTCCCCTCCTACTGATATCAAATCAACAGTTTTTGTGGTTGTCCATTGTTTCTCATCCTCCTTTCTTAACTACTGGGGTTACATTCGCTCCCTTCCATTTCATGGGAACCATTTCAAGAATAAGGATCTTGGAAGATGACAACAGTGTAACCACTATCTCCATGTGTACATTGAAACCTCGGGACTCGTCTTTTCAAGACATGGGGATGTATTGCCTTGTTAGTAACAGTTGAACTTGTGTTTTATGCCTGGATTGGAAGATTAATTGGCCATTGTAAATTGCTCCAGTGTGTGGGTTGAATGGTAGAATTTTGAGGGTGGAATGAGAGGAAGGAAAGGAGAATGTGGGTGGAGGTGGGATTAAAAATTAGATTTGAAGTAGCTTTAAGAAGGAACATCAGAAGGTGGAGTTAGGTCATAAATTAGATCAGCCATGATCGTATTGAATGGCAGAGCAGGCTCGATGGGCCATTTTTGGCCTTCTCCTGTTCCTACTTCCTATGTTCCTATGTAATGCTGGATGGCAGTGCTGTTGTACAAATTGCCTGATCTTGAACCCCTTTAAAAATGATGGTGTGAATTCTGTGCACTGAAAGCTTTTTTTTCATGACATCTCTCTATGACTGTGTGATTATTATTCTCAATCAACAAATCATAATAATACACAGTCCCTGAGCATTAATAATTTGTAATCTTTCCATGCAGGGCAGTTTCCTCGTTTCAAGAAACAAAAGATTCTCTTTGCAGACTGTGGAACATCTCATATTCTGTTTCTTTCTCAAAATGGGAATGTGTTTCACAGTGAAGTCAAATCAGAGACATCTGCAGGAACGATCTCCATAATGAACCCACAGTAAGAACAGTATTATTTGGGTTTGAACAAAGTTGGCATTTTTACATCCTTCTATGCTACCGTTTGTTATTTAAGCCATAGTCATAAAACACCTACACTTAGAAAGAGAACATAGAACACTGCAGCATAGTACAGGCCCTTTGGCCTTCAATGTTGTGTTGACCCAAATATTCTTTAAAAAAAAATACTAAACCCTCCCTATCCTGTAACCCGCTATTTTTTTTCTTCCATCCAATGCCGCTAATGTTTCAGCCTTCACCACCATCCCTGGCAAAGCATTCCAGGCACCACAACTCTCCATGCTTGTATGAAAAAAAAACATATCTCTGATGCCTCCCCTATAATTCCCTCCCTTCACTTTGTACACATCCTCTGGTATTTGATATTCCTGCCCTGGAAAACAGGCACTGGCTGTCCACCCTAACTATGCTTCTCAGAACCTTGATGACTTCTCTCAAGTCCCCTCTCATCCTTCTGCGCTCCAAAGAGAAAAGTCCCAGCTCTCCTAACCTTTCCTTATTTTATTATCAAATCCAGGCAACATTATTGTAACTCCCCTCTGCACCATCTCTATAGCTTCCACATCCTTTCTATACTGAGGTGACCAGAACTGAACACAATACTCTTAAGTATGGTCTCACCAAAGATGTGTAGAGTTGTATCATGACCTCTCTACTCTTGAACTCAATCCCCCCTATTAATGAAGCCAAGGATCCCATAGGCTGTCTCAATGCTTTGGCTAACTTGATTTTCAATTAAAGAAACTTTTAGAGGACCTCCAAATAGTTAAAGATTGAAAGTTTCAATGGACAGCATTGGTTAACAGTACAGACCCATAGTAATTAATGGGGAGGATTTTCTGAGCAGGAGACAGAACTGCTGTCAGTTATACTGACTGATTTACTTGGGAGAATTTGGCAAATACATGTTCAGATAAATCTCTGTTCTTCCATGTGGATACCCTTTGGGTTCTCTGGTTTCCTCTGTCACCCATAGATGTGCTGGCAGTGTAAATTGCTACTGCAAATTGCCCTGTCTGAAGGCAGGGTTTATGGTCATCAGTGCAGGTTTTCTTGGCTTTCCATTTAGAAAGGCAAGGGTAACGAAAGACTCCCATTAATTTAGAACTCTTATTTTAAAATGGCTTGTAACATTGAAAAGATTTTCCTTATTTACTTGTATAATATGGCTCATTGTGTTTATGCTGGCTCTCAGCAATCTCATCAGTCCCATTTTTTTTATCTTCTCTTATATTCCCATTGACACCCTCCTGACTCTCCTGCTGCCTAGCTGGACTAAAGGAGAATTTAGAGTGGCCAATTAACCTACTGTAACAATATTAATATTTGGGGAGAATTTATAGGATTTAGAGTAGGTCACATACATACACACATTTTAAAATAGATCCTGTTTGAAAGACAGAAGAATTCACATTGCAGGATCTCTTGGAGAATGGAAGCACCTTTCACAAGTAGGTGTTAATTGAACTGATGTCATAAAATGTTTGACCATTGTTGCTATCAGTACCCTTTCTGCAAAGTGATCACAGAAAGGTTACTCCTGGATTGTTTACCTAAGATAACAACAGATGGAGCAGAAGAAAAAACTCCTGTTGTTTGCTGGAGAAGGTGGGGGTTTTGCAAGTCATGAGTCACATGCTCTCTTTGGAGTTTCAGTTGGAAAAGAAAGAGAGTTAACAGCTCAGTCAGTCAGTGTGTGGGACATTGACAAGTAACTGAAAAGTGCAATCCAGGGATAACTGTTTGAAACTGATGAAAGCAAGTTCCAGAGCAGTAGATGGCTGGAAGTGCTATCTGTCTGATGTTTCTCTTGAAATAGAGGAAGGAATGGAACTCTGTGGTAGCTTAAAGAAAGAAGTTACCATCTAGAAGACCTTGATGGGGCAAGTTTCATCAGCGAGATCCTGAGGTGACTAGTGGTGGTACCTCAGTTGTGGAAATTGTGGAGCAACAAATATCTCTGCAAACCCTACAAGAACCTTCCTGAGTGGTAAACATTTACCCTTCAAGCACCAAGCCTGGTGAACTTTATACATGTTAAATTCTGTGCACAGTATGGTGATTGCCTGCAACCAGAGAACTTGAAAGAAGGAGCAGTGAGATTGAACTGTGAACCAAAGAACTTTTCTTGAATTTACACACACATTACATACACGTGCGCTTAGAATTAGGAGGGGGTAATTTGGGTTAGTGTTGAGTATAGTATAAGAATAGAGTTAAGTTCAAGTTTGATTCTATTTTCATGTTTGAAGTTGATTAAAAATAACTTTTGTTTTGAAAGCCACTTGTCTTGGTGAATGTCTATTGCTGCTGGGTTTTGGGGTCCTTTGTCACACTACAAACCAGAAATAATGGTGAAAATTCCCCACAAAGCACTGGAGGTCAGGAATGAACCCAGGACACTGGAAAGAAATGGCAATAGAACTAGCTGCTGCATCAATACTCTGCTCAATATCCTATGAGAAAGCACTCAGGTGAAATGAGGCAGATTATATATACTTAGAAAGTCTCAGGAATTGTGCAACGTTATGTTCATTATATTTTTATATTTTCAGGTTATTTGAGAGTTTATGTGGAAACAATATTATACAAGTGGCTTGTGGAAATAACCACTCACTTGCGCTCTCCAAAGGTAAAAACTAAATTAAGATTTCTTTATTGCAAATTAATCAGAAATAATATTGCATTAATAAATTGTACACCCTGCTCTACAAATAGTACAGCCACCGCCCTTCACCTAGCCATCACCCACCTTGAAAATAAAGACTCATATGTTTGAATGCTGTTTAGTGACTTCAGTTCAGCATTCAACATGATCATACCTCAGTACCTGATAAGGAAGTTGGACCTGCAGGGACTAAATGTCTCCCTCTGCATTTGGATCCTGACGGATCAGAAACGGGACCTCTAAGACTATCACACGGAGCCTCCCAGGGCTGCGTGGTTAGTCTACTGTTAACTCTGCTGACCCACAATTGTGCAGCCAAACACAGCTCGCACAGTTCGTTGATGGTGGGCCTGATTATTAAGAACAAGGAGGCAGCATACTGAGATGAAATGCAGACACTAACAAACTGGTGCAAACATCCTGCATCAGAATTTTTAAAAAAAAAAAAGAAATGGTTGTCAACCTCAGAAGGCCTGTGGTAATCATGCACTCCTGATCATTGACGGCTCTAACATTGAGATCTTCAAGAGTATCACGTTCACCTGGGGGAGAACCTCACCTGGTCCCTTAACACCAGCTCCATAGCCAAGAAAGCCCAAGAGTGCCTCTATTTCCTGCAAATGCTGAGAAAAGTTCAGCTCTCACCCTCCATCCTCTCTACATTCTACAGAGGATGTATTGAGAGCATCCTATGCAACTCTATCACCACCTAGTTTGGAAGTTGTACCACCTCGGATCGCAAGACCCTGCAGAGGATAGTGAAGTCAGCGAAAAAGATCATTGGGGATCCTCTTCCTAATATGGAGGACATCTACCAATCACTGCAGACAGAAAACAATAAACATTGTGAAAGACTCCACAATGTATGTAAACCATTCTCCCTTTTGCCACCTAGCAGGTGGTACCAAAGGGTGGGAAACCGCTTTTTCTCCTAAGCCATCAGGCTCCTGAACTCCCAGTACAGATGTGCATAGTGCGCCATGGACTTCCAGTGTATTCATCTTAATAGCCTTGAATCTATGTAAAAATGTGGTCCTGGTGAAACACTCTCATCCTTGAACAAATCAAATTATAGAACGGGACCATTCCATTGAGTTAAAAGCTGAAATAGCATTTGCCGCAGCAGAAGTCAAATGATTGGCCCAGACTATTAGCCATGAGTTGAAATCTCACCAGGCAATTGGAGTATATAAATGCAAGAGTTTGTAAGATGCATTTGTAAAATAACAGTGGCAATGAAATTACTGGATTGCCATAAATAACACTTCTGATTCACTTGTCCTTCAGTGTCCTCTGAATGATTCCACTGAATAATAGAAAAAGCTTGAATCACTTATGCATATTTGAATAATGATCCAGAACTGTGTACCTTCATTTAGATAAAGTTCTCTATCAGGCAGCACAAGCAAGTATAACATTTATTACCTGGACTAATTGCAGAAGACCAATAACAGAGAGGGTTAAAAAAAAAAACAAAAAAAACACAGACTGCTGGAGGAACTAGCAGGTTGAGCAGCATCTGAAAGGGAAAATGAATCTTCGATGTTTTGGGTTGACACCCCACATCAGGACTGAGAATGGAAAGGGAAGATAGCAAATATAAAGAGGGGAGGGTTGAGACGGGGACCCATTGGTGAGAGGTGGACCAAGGAGGGGTGAAGGAGTAGAGGAATGAAGTTAGAAGATAGAGGCAGATGGAAATGATCAATGAGGAAAAATAGGGAAAGGAAAAGAGGAAACATATATCCTGAGAGGAATACGTCAGAGAGTCTTATTGGCCAAATAGGGGGAATCGATAACTAGAGAACTTGGGTTTAAGGTGAGAGGGGAGAGATTTAATAGGAACTCTTGAGGGGTAACTCTTTCATAGAGGGTGGTGGGTGTATGCAGCGGGCTGCCAGAGGAGGTGGTTGAGGCAGATTCTATTGCAATGTTTAAGAAAAAAAGGGGTAGGATGGCTTTAGAGGGATATGAGCCAAACACAGGCAGCTAGGACTTGTGTGGGTGGGACATTTTGGTTGGTGTGGGCAAGTTAGTCCTAAGTCAATTTTTCCACACTGTATGGCTCTATGATTATGATCTGTCAGAGGAATATGACATGTTGTTCCTCTCGTTTTGCCTCACCCTGGCAGTGGTGTTGACTGAGGATGGACAGGTTGATAACAGGGATAGGAAGGGGAGTTAAAATGGCTTGGAGCTCAGAGCTTGGAATGGCTGTTGTGGACTGAGCCTAGCTGCTCTACAAATGGTCCCCAAGTCTATCTGGTCTCACCATTGTGAATGTCACGTCAGAAGCACCAAATGCAATAGATGAGGGTGGTGGAGGTGCACATTAATCTTTGCCTCACCTGCTCAGGCTGTTTAGGTCTCTGGAAGTTGGTGAGGGAGCAAATGCAAGAACAAGTATTACACCTCCTGCAGTTGCAGGGGGGGAAGGACCAAGGGCTAGGGAGGAGAGGGATGTGCAAATAGAGTTTTTGGAGGCAATAGTCCCTGCAGAAAGGGTTAGAGAGGGGAAGAGGTGCCTGGTGTTGGGATTCCATTCTATCATCTACAGTCTTGTTGTTTCTCCAATGTAGAGTGCCTTATTTCCTTAGTTTTTGAAAGCTTATTTCACTGAACATTGTGCCATTAATGACATGTAAATTAAGCATAAGATTTATTTCTAGTGAAGTAGAAATGAAAAGTAGTGAAGTTAAAATAAGTTAATATTGAGATTCTTTAGGTAATACTTGGAGCAATGTGTACAGTCTGGTTGCTATTAATCATCGAGTCATTCAACACAAACAAGCCTTTCAATCCATTATATCCATGATAATCACCAAATGCATATCAACATTAATCCCATTTTTTTCTCTTTTTTCCCTATCAATTCTCTATTCTCTCATTAACCTGCCATTCACATATAGTGGAGCCAGTTTATAGTAGGCCAATAATATATGGATTCACATGTTTTGAGCATGTGGGAGAAAGCTGGAGCACACAGGAGAATTATGTGTGCTCGCAGGGGGAGCATGGAAACTTCTCACACAGAGCACCCACAATCAGAATTGAACATGCTTCTGGAGCTGTGAGGCAACAGAGCTTGATGTTGGCCATAGAGCCACCTAATTGCAAAGAGGATGTAGAAGACCGAGAAGATCTATCAAGAGAATCTCAGAAATGCAAGGATATCGTATATCAGGAAAAGATCACAAGATAAAGGAACAGAAATAGGCCACTCAACCCATCAAGTCTGCTCCGCAACTCCGCCCTGAACTAAACTGTTCACGCATCTAGTTCCAAATACTGGCATTTTCCCCATATCCCTTGATACCCTGACTAATTAGATGCACAGACTTGGTCTCATCCCCAATGATAAAATGACTGAGGGCTGACCTGTTAAATGTCTTTTAAAGTGCTGAGAGGTTCTGACCAAACTGATATGGAGAGAATGCTTCTAATTTCATAACTAGAAGTCATCAATGTAAGGTAGCAAGAAATCTGTCCAGGAATTCAGAAATATTCCTCACCCAAAGAGCGATGGGAGTGTGGAATCATTACAACAGGTAGTGATTGAAATGGATAGTACACATCCAAATTTATTGTCACATTATACCTGGTACAGTAAGAACAGTTCTTCCACAAGCAGTCTAGCAAGCCATCTCCAACATCCATATAGCTATACCAAGTCAAGGGCCAAGAGCACAATTACAGAATATTAGGTTGGTTTGTACACAGCAAGGGCAGTGGAAGAGCATTGATGTGAAGCTTACTCAGGAGTTTGATGGCTACACAATTTTATACCCATTAGCCTGCTTCCCAATGGGAGAAGAGAATGTGTCTGAGGTTGGATGGGTCCTTTGTTATGTTGGTTACCTTTCCCAGGAAGCAGGAGGTGTAGGTGAAGTCGATGGGGGAGGGGAGATTGTATGAAGTTCTGAGCTGCAAGTGTACAGACAGTCCTCGGGTTACCTTGGTCTGTCCATAAAGCTGAATTTGTACATAAGACAGAATAGGTAATTCGATTCTTAATTTAGCATTTGTGAGGTAATATGATGCCCAGGCGCCAATTGGGGGCACAATGCGCATGCACATTTATGCACATGCGTGAATTGGGGAACAGCCCGTTTGTAAGAATGAGTTGTTTGCAACCTGGGTAGTGCCTGTATATCTATATTTACACCAAAATTCTTACATGGTGAACAGGTACTTTGGAAAAATATTCTACAATTAAAATGAGGCAATAAATACAAAAGATAGATAATAAATATTTAGTTATCCTAATTTTAAAAAAAAATGACTGCAATCATACAGGTAATCCTTTAGCTCTATGAAGTTTAGCTGTCACAGTGTATGGATTGGAAGGGTTTAGAGGGATATGGGCTGAACACAGGCAAATGGGATTACCTTGGTAGGCGTTGACAATTTGAGCTGAAGGGCATGCTTCTGTGCGGTAGAAATGTATGACTGTATTTGTAGGAGCCCAAAAGATAATACTTTACCTCATTTAACTTCTCTTGGCAGATGGCCAAGTTTTTGCCTGGGGACAGAACACCTTTGGTCAACTGGGTCTCGGTACAAGAAATACCATCTCTTGTTCTCCTCAGACATTGGAAAGTTTTTCTGGGGTCCCAGTGGCTCAGGTCGTAGCTGGAGGAGAACACAGCTTAGCCCTGACACTCTCGGGGGCTGTATTTGCCTGGGGAAGAAATAATCACGGGCAACTGGGCCTCAAGGACACAGTGGGTAAGAACATTGAGAGTTATATCAGTCTTTTCCTTTCTGTGACCTTCATTTCCAAGCCAGGTTCGTACTCTGGTTGACAGTGGATCATACTCTGTCCTTTTCTTGACATTCCACATTTAACTGGGAATCCTCTGGTGATAAATACCCTGAACAAAACCAGTTTTGACCTGAGCCATATTGGACCAAGCCTTCCAATCATAACCATGCCATGCTAAATGGCTTCATCATGTCAAATTTCACAAATGTTTGGGAATGTATTTACAAACATTCAAAAGCTGTTTTAAAAAAAAAAAATTGTGCAATACACAAGCCTGCTGTAGAAATTCAGCAGGTCGCGTAGCATCACTTTCCTTCCTTTGGATGCTGCGTGACTTGCAGAGTTTCTTGAGCATGTTCTACATAATATCATGTTTAAAAAAAAATAATTGTAGTATTCAACTGTATAATTTAAAAAAAAAGTAAAATTTTAAGTTTAGACATGCGGGATGGTAATCGGAACTTCTTGCCCACAAGCATATGCCCCCACCAAAAGCATCAATCACCCATATGTTTTGATGGGTGGGAGGAAACCAGAGCATTGGGAAAAACCCCACATAGACTCGGGGAGAACATACAAACTTATTACAGACAGCACTGGATTGGAACCTAGCTGTGCTAAATTTCTGAAAGTTAGAGAATTTAACATGTTTGTATCATCAATCTATAGCTAATTTTTTAGAGAACCTATGCAGAGGGGAAACTTTGCTGTGTTCCTGCAGGAAAGCAGCAGGAACTGTTACTTTGTTGCTGGTCTCTCTTGAAGAACACACTCAGAATGACAACAAGGGGGAATCTCACCAAGAAGTCTTCAGTCACACATACTACCTCAGGAATCTGACTTTCATGCACGAAAATGCCAGTCGCTCCATATGGAATGGCTGGCATTTGTCAACATTCATTTGATAGACTGAAGCTCAATCAATAAATCTGAAAATAGGGAGGGGAAGGTGTAAGGAGGGGAAAATAAGGACTCTGTAAATCATTACGTGGAAAGGGGATGTAATATTTTGTTTATTGGATTTGGAAAAATTTTTTAAAAATTTAAAAATAATTTGAACATAATGGGAGATCATCTCAAAAATTCAGTTGATTTAAAAATGCTAAATTCTTAGAAATGGCCTTTGTTGCAAAAGTAACCTGCACTTTGCATTACTTAAACTGTGAGTGCTGACTATTGGATTCCTCCAAGGTGAATCATTTCATTGGATTCCTCACTGAAATGAACTCATCGCACAAAACATTTTATAGAGACAAAATCTCACTGATTAATTAAACACCTAAACTCAAGCTGTGATAGTCCACAGATCTTCAGGACAAAATTTTACAACAATATCAAGTGCATTTGTGATTGTTATATTTTCACTTATTCAAATGGTTTTAGTTTGATCCTTCATGGTTAGTTACTATTTGCTCAAAACACATGAGAAACGACTGTCATGGTGGTAAGATGAAGGAGTATGGGTTGATTAGTTTTTATTTTCTCTTGCAGATGCTCTTATTCCCAAATATGTGCAACTCTTGGAATGCAAGAGCATCATCTATATTTCCTGTGGAGAGGAGCACACTGCAGTTCTGACAAAGGTTTGTTCTGATAGAAATTAAAATCTTAATGATTTGCTCTGTTTTAGTGAAGAGGGAGCGGTGGGGTGGTGGGGGGGGGGACATTTGGCTGAGAGACAATGGTTTGATGAGCAAAGCTTTTGATGAAGACAGCAAGAAACCATCTCAATGGATGTATTGTTAAAGAAGAAAATCTCCAGGTACTGAAGCAGGGTGCAATACATAAACATACTGGAGAAACTCAGCAGGTCATGCAGCATCCATGGGAAGTAAAAAGCAATTAACAGTTCAGGCCTGAGCCCTTCAGAAGGGATCTGTCAGGAATTTGTCAGGATAATTGATTGCCTTTTACTTCCTATGGATGCTGCATGACCTGTTGAGTTTCTTCAGGACTTTGTGTATTGCACACCTCAATTTCAAATGTGCCTTGTGGAATAGATCACAGTAGAGAGAAAACAGACACATGAAGATAGATTCCTTGAATTAAATAGATAGGGCTTAACATTTTCCTGTTTTACTTTTGGTTCATTTTGCTGGGTAGTTTTTTATTCAGTCTTCATTAATGTTGGGATATTTTTGGTTGCTGAAAGAAATTTCAGTTACGTTGCTGAGTCAAAGAGCACAAAACTAGCCCTTCAGCCCACAAGGTCTGTGGCAACTATCATGCTCAAATGTTTGTTTATTCACCCAAAATTACTATCACCTCCAGCAGATTCTATCATCTACACATGCAGGACAATTTACTGTGAGCAGTTAACTAACCAATTCACATGTTTATGGAATATGAGAGGAAATGGGACCATCTTCAGGAAATCCATATGTGCATAGGAGGAATGTCCAAGCTCCACGCAGTACTGGACTTCAGAATTGTGGGGCAGAAGTAGTTGTACTAAGTGCTCTACTATGCTATCCCATTGCATCAACCTTCTCCAATCTCTAAAAATTGCAACTAATATATCCTAATAAATCCTCCATGAACATTGGTGGAATCTTAATTCACTAGTAATCACAAATCCTTATCCCCCTCATTTCCACCCTTGCTTTTGTCCTTCCTCACTATTGACTCCACACTTCTTACCCTCCTTTCCTGTTGTTGTTAAACTCCTTACTGGCAATAAAATTATTATTGCCCTTGCTCTGTAACTCTGGACTGTGCTTTACTATGTACAGGTTGACTAACTAGACTGCTCAGAAAACAAGTTCACACTACACATTATAATAAACGAATTTCCCACAGGCAGGTGAGATTGGCCTGAAGTCTTCACCAACAATTTTGAAAGCTGCCGGCAGAATTCTTAAAGATAACTAAGTTGAAAATGTAAATTCTGTATTTATTCATTGCAGGCCTAGAGTGAAAATAAAACCATTTTTTTTTTAAAGTTTTTAATCAGTAAAAATCGTTAAAAAAATCAAGTTCTCACAATATAATTGCAAGCACGTGAGTTGTATTTTCAGGCTTTATTTTTTTTTGCATTTAAAGAATTCACTAAACCTGTCTGAAAGTAGAGTGTGAATATACAGACATTCAAAATGTGGTGGGGTTTTTTTTCAAATCAAAGGCTTTTTTTAATATAAATTACCTGAAAATAAATTATATTTTCTTCTTCCGTTTCTATTTTTTTCTTTCGCTTTCCTTTTTTTTCATTGGATTGGGTTTTTTTCCTCTCTTTTTACTATTAAGTTTTGATATATTATGAAGATTGTGGTTTGGAGTTTGGGATTCAGTTCACATTTTGATAAAATTCACTTAATAATTTAATAAGAAAATAATTAATACTTTATTTACAATTTATATAGGTCTCGTTATATGGAATGGTTTATTTATTCTGTGTAAATATCACTTTACTGGTTTACACCTTTCGGTGGATAAGTTCTTCATTAAATTCAATGAAACTATTTTAGAAATAAAGGAATGTGGTGGTTAATTCAAGGTAGATTTAGCTGGAACTGTAATTCTGCATCACTGGATGCTTGGTAACTTTTGGAACATGTACTATTTGCTGAGAAAAAGCAGCACTCAGGCATGGTCATGTAAATGCCAAGGTCCTAAGAAGTGAAATCACTGTTAAAGGTTGGCACAGCACTATAACAGCACCAGCCACCAGGTTCAAATCCGTCACTCTCTGTAAGGAGTTTGTACATTCTCCCTATGACCATGTGAGTTTCCTCCTCCATTCCAAAGACATATGGGGTTAGCTGGTTAATTTGTCACATGGATGCATTTGGGCGGCACAGTCCCCTTGGCTGGAAGGACCATGCTGTATGTTTTTTTTTAAAAGTATATTAAAATGATTTTCTTCTCTAGGATGGGTTTGTTCTCACTTTTGGAGCTGGGGCATATGGACAACTTGGACACAACTCAAGAAACGATGAGATTAAACCTCGATTTGTTGGCGGACTCTTTGGGAGAAAAGTTTCTCAGATTTCGTGTGGAAGGTGAGGGGATAATAACTTAACACAACAAAATCTACTCAGCTTCTGACCAGTTTATGTTCCAAACAGAAGGTTTACATTTATGGAACACTTCAGGTGCTGAAACTGTTTTCCTATGTGTATCTGTTTGTCATATATTTTCTTATCTGTGAAGTTATTTTTATACTGATCAAGTTTAGTAGATTCTTTTTCCTCACCACAGTAAGAAATGCCTTTGTCATGTATATAAGTGTTATTCTTGGAGTAACAAGTGGCCATTGGGGTTGGTCTGTTAATTAAGTCCTGGCTCTTTAGTTCTTGTTTTAGTGATTAAAATATATGACTATTCTATAAAATTGCGGCCTCATTATTGCCTGCCTGTTATCCATGTAAAAGGGAAATGCATATGTTCTTCAAGAGGATGCAGAACATGATTAAAACATAACAATGACATAGCAATACTACATGCTCCTGTGAAAGTTGTAGTGCAACCACTGTATAGCTATTAACACTGTCTGTGTGTATGTACTAAATGAGCTTGCCCGCCCCTGGAAATCCCCATGAAGACTGTTAATGCCCACACTCCTCCCTCAGTAGCTTGGAACTGGGCCAGCAACATGTGAGATGTGTTGCTGTCTTAAGGTGATTAAAGCCTATTACTGTAAATATTCGTGTATAATGTGTTCCGTGTATAATGCAACCCACCCCATTTTTGAGGGGAAAATTTTTTACCTCCATGTATAATACGACCCCTCCCCCTCACCCGCCTGAGTTGCACTGCCATCTCTCCGGCCGCT
Source organism: Narcine bancroftii (assembly GCF_036971445.1). NCBI lineage: Eukaryota > Metazoa > Chordata > Chondrichthyes > Torpediniformes > Narcinidae > Narcine > Narcine bancroftii. Next base: position 166,526,104 of record NC_091471.1, read on the forward strand.
CACCCACCTGCCCAAGTCACGCTGCCGTCTCTCATGACTCGCCCGCCCAAGTCACGCTGGCGTCTACCGCTCGCCCTCCCGGCCACCTGAGTCGTGCTACCGACTACCACTCACCCGCCTAGCCACTCAAGTCATACTGCTAGTTGCAGAATTTTTTTTTAAATATAACTTTCATGTATAATGTGACCCCCACCCCTATTTTTGAGGGGGAAAAGGGGGAAAATCTTTTTGCATTATACTCTAATATTTACGGTAATCACAACTCTCTGTCTAATGTGGTTGATCGATAGCGCTACAGGGGTCATTGTGTTTGGTACTTTACTCTAAGCAAGATGCAAAGGGAGCTCAATCTTCCACCAAAACCCTTGATGTTTAATGTGGAAATTGGTAGACAAAAGAGTTGTGTTTTGACAGCTCCTTTCCCAGCTCTCAAGCAGAGCTAACATTTCTGTCTCCTGAAATAGCACTGATTGAAGATCAATATGCAAGGAAATCAGAGAAGCACAGACTTTTGGTTCTGATGAACAGCATAAAATTGGGTGATGGTATCTCACGCAAGATCCATTTTTGCACTTTCAACAGCTATCACACATTGGCCCTTGTTCCGTCGTCTGGTACGATCTATTCCTTCGGTTGCAGAGAGAGGGGACAGCTGAGGAATGACCAAACTGAACACTCAGTGCCCCTTCCCATCCACCTAATGGCTACACCCAGCAATGATGGACTCGAGAATGGTAAGCAAAACAAAGCTTTACAGATACACTGATTGCAGAATTGGAACTGGAATGATATTTAACCTGTTAATGCAATAACTGTAATTTCATCAATGTTATGAAGTTTAATATGTCAGCATAAATTAGTCCTTATTACACTAGGGGATTAAAAAGGAATCAAATGATCAGGTGAAGCAGAATTATAGGCTTCAAATATCAGGGATTCCATAATCATTTGGTTTTCTCTATTTATAATGGGAATGTCCACTAATGTAAACATGTGAGAATTTGACAACCCCCCGCGCAGTGATAATGCTGCAGCCTCTTGGCCAGTGAAGGCTGGTTTTGCAATCTGTTTCATTTGTATAGGAAGTTGCGTTATAATATAGGGAGGGAATATTTACAGCACAGGGAAAAGCTCACTCCTCCTGAAAGATTAGAGGATACTCTGTGTCACTCAGGTCTTTGGTCCACTTTGCCTGATAGCCCTATGCAATAATGTCAGATCTTATCAATGGAACTGAAGTATAGTAAAATCACTGGTATCTGGGACCCATGGAGATTAGTAGATGCTGGATTTTATGGTGACTTGAGACTTACTTTTACAATGCCTGACTTGTACACCAGCATTAAGAATAAGCAGTTTAAAAGATAAAAATACAATACTGCACTGACAATAAACAAACTTCATTTGCATGAATATATAAACCTTACTTTATTTTAAATCACATTCTTCAAAAGCATTTAAACCATCTACAGGTTCCTCTCCCTCCCAATAGATGGAGCTGCAGAAATATGAACAATAACATTATAATGAACCCCCCCCCCCCCGCCTCCATTTAGAGATCTGTCCGGGGTGACTTTCACTTAGCAAGAATAAGGAGACATTGTAATGGAGAGCAGCATCAATCAGCTCTTCATCCTGGACGACGCCATCTGCTGGCTGCTGGCTGCTCCCATCTTCACTATGTTTTTGAGTTGCTTCAAAAAAAATTTACTTTTGTGATTTTAAACTTATGTATTTTACCTATTATTTTATTATTTATTTTAATTTAAAAATTTTATTTTCCTCAATTTTTTTTTGCCAGTTGCTTGAGCTGCAGTTGCTTGAATTCTGAATTACCAGGGTTTTATTGCAGTGAACTCAGAAGTCCTGACTTTTGGCTTAACACATTATAAAGTAAAGAGTTAGCTTCACTATGTATATAGGAATGTCTCCGTTTCTTCAGCTTCAAGTTAATGTGGGCAATTGATAAAAGTATAAGATGAAGGATACCAGGGGACCGCTAGAAAAAGTAAAACACGAAAGTCTGCAGACACCATGGTTGAAATAAAAACACAACGCTGGAGAAACTCAGCAGGTCAAACAGTGTCCTTTATATAGCAAAGATAAAAATACATGACCAACGTTTCGGGCTTGAGCCCTTCATCAAGGTATAGAAAAATGTTGGCAGGCATCTGAAGAAAAAATGGAAGAGGGAGAGGTATGATCCCAAAGGCAGGAATTAATAGGTGGATAAGGGAGGGAGGGCACAGCAGCAAACAGGGGGAAGAGGGATGGCTCTGAATAGAGAGGGAAGGGGTGAAGAGTTGAGGGAAAGAAGACAAGTGGATAGGAAACGGAGGGAGAGAGGAAAGCAGGTTAGCAGAATCTGGAGGTCAATGTTAATGCTATTCAGTTGGAGAATGCCCAGAAAGAAGGAAGATCAAGTGTTGTTTCAGTGGTCTTGGTGGGATAGTACATGAGGCCACGAACAGACTTGTGAGTATGGATGCAGAATTGAAATGGTTTGCTCTATGTGGACAGAATGAAGGTGCTCAGTGAAGCGATTTCTCAGTCTGCGCCCAGTCTCTCCGATGTAGAGAAGGTCTCAAAGGGAGCACCAGATGCAGATCACTCTTGTGGATACACAAGTGAAGTGTTGCTTGGCCAGTTAGGAGCCCCGAATGGTTTGGCACTTCCTGCAGCCACAGGGGAAGGTGAAGTATTCCCTTCTAGCAATTTTCCATCTCCGCCTCATTTGTTCCCAATTAAGATATTCCAGTCCAGATCATCCGAAACATCCACCTTCTTTCACAAACGTGTCTTCCCCTTCACCACTATCAACTCAGCCTTTACTCACATCTCCTCCATTTCCAGCTCATCTGCTCTGGCCCCCTCTGCTCCCAGAAACAACAAACGCAGGATACCTCTTGTCGGTACCTACCACCCCACCAACTTCCGCATCCATTATCTTCTATAATTTCCCCCACCTACAACATGATCCATGATCCCACTACACCTTCTCGTCTCCTCCCCACTCTGCCTTCCATAGGGACTGTTCCCTCCATGACTCCTTTGTCCACTCATCCCTCCCCAGCAATTCCACCACTCACCCTCCCATGACCACAGCAAATGCCACACTTGCACCCACACCACCTCCTTCATACAATTCGGGGCTCCAAACAGGCCATTCATGTGAAGCAAAACTTCACTCGTGTATCCGTGAGAATGATCTGCTGCATCCGGTGCTACTTTTGTGGCCTTATCTACATCAGAGAGTCACGGCCCAGACTTGGAGGTTGCTTTGCTGAGCATCTTCGCACTATCCACATCCGTGACAGGGATCTTCCAGTGGCCAACCATTTCAATTCTGTGTCCTACTCCCATACTCACATGTCTGTCTATGGCCTCATGTACTATCACATCAAGACCACCCATAAATTGGAGGAATGACACTTGATCTAACGTCTTAGCACTTTCCAACTGGATCAGAAATTTTGATCTCCAGAGAATCATGGCAATTATCTTGAGTTGGCCAAGAAGTGATAACCAAATCTGTGCACATTGTGATTTGTAACTTTAGAACAGGACAGTGAACAAATTTGAACAAGTAATGTAATAATGATACAGTTTAATTATCATTCTGAGGATTGTGGTTTTCGACTTTGTATCTGGATGATGTTCTTGCATTTCCTTAAATAAACCAGAACTTGAGTCTCAACTGATCAGCCCCATAGCAAGACCATTGCCAGGAATGTGCAAAGAACTTAGCTACTCCTATTTCACTGTGACTTAGAAAATTACGTTCCACTATGCTTTAAACCACCTGTTAATGAGAACAATCAGGTTCTGTTCTCCAATCAAAACCCATCCAAACACCTAACTGAAAATGATTACCGGAGATACACAAAACTCTAAAATGAATTTATTGGGCATAGATGTAAACACATCATTTAAATCAGTGCTCTCCATTTAATCTGTATTCACATTACTTCATAGGCTGCCCAACTAAGCAAAATGTCAGAAGAATATTTGCTGGAGCAAACCTCAGCTTTGCAGACTGCCATGTTGAAAAGGTAAGCACAGGAGTGACCTTTAGGTCCAGGAGAAATGTCGGTGGTGTAACTTTGGAGTGGCAATGGGAGTTATTTGGGTTGCACAACAGTTCATTGTGTCTGACATTTTTAAAAAAAAAACTATTTTTATAGTTTTACTTAATGAGTTCTAAAGGGATAGTGGAACCAAATTCAGCAAAACTTTCAAAAGGCATAAATATGAAGGAGAGCATATCATGAGTGGGGAAATAGCAGAATTGGATCATGGCCCCTTTCTTTTGTGATAGATTCTATGAATCAAATCCTGTTTCAGTACAGAGGCTGAGTGTTCCTCCTCGAAGGTCATCCTTGGTATTGTTTGTCTGATTCTGCTAAAATCAAGAAAGATTTTGCCTTGGATTTTTCAATGAAATTACTCTATTAGGCAACTAATAGGACCTACTCTGTCAACACTGGAAGGAATGTGCTCGTGATCATAACCTGTCCTTGTCAGGATCCCTGCAGAGCTGATGGTATTAGTTCCATTTCTCTCTGCTCAGTGGTTTTATGCTCCTGCTTCTTTCCGGTTGACCATTCAAAAATAAACGAGCCATTTTCAAAATGCAGCAGGTCGGATGATAGCTATGTGGGAGTCTGCAGGGGTGTTCCTGAGGTTCCAATTACATGCTATTTCAATTTTAAATCCCATTCTTATTCTGATCCATCCGTTTATGACCTTTTCCACTGTCATCATTAGACCCAATGTAAACCAAGGAAACAATATCATATCTTCTATCTAGGTACCATCAAATGTTCCAACTTCCCTCTTCGTGCTCCCCATGACCATACTTGTGTACTTTTCTCAAAATATTTTTAATAAATGCCTCCCAACTAGCCAGTAGTCATGCTGCTTATTACTTGACCTATCTTAACCATTCTCCAAATGGTATTTAGAGACACAATGCATTGCAAATGCTGGAATCTGGAGCAAAAAGCAAACTA